>NW_026441614.1:187715-217500 GCF_025612915.1 Magallana angulata
TCGCATCTGTTGCATGTGGACTGGATGTGCACAACAGTGCCCAACACACGCCATTCAAAGTCAGTGCCCTGCTTGGGGTTTCCACAGAGCAAGCTCCAGGAGCTGCTCCAGGCTGCTTTTATATACAATGAATTTGGTGTCACCACTTATACTGCTTACATTCTTTGGCTTCATCTCTTCATCATCTTCCTCATTCGGCAGGCTCCACTCTATGTCCGAGTCGTCCATTTCGAAATCAGATTCCACCAAATTGTCATCCAGTTCTTCTTCTGTTTCTACTGTGTCCCTATCACTGCCATATATATCAACTTGTATCCCAATTTCTCCTGTTTGGGGAGATGCCTGAATACTGATGTTTTGGCTCTCCTGCATATCAAATTAAATAATAGAAATAGAGTTGGTCCTATGCATGACTGCTTCAGTTTAGTTGATAGTACATTTGTTTTTAATCAAAATATTTATAAGAAATGAATATTTAATTTAAAAAAAACTTACGTTAGAAGTTTGGGTGAATGCATGGAACGTTTGGGTGACATTTGAATTGCAGTTCAGTGTTGTCGCAGACTCTATCAGAAAATTTATAAAAATAGAAAATTCGGCGACACAAATATGTAGTTTACACGAAAAACACATATATTTGATGCAACAGTTCCCCTTTCCATTGTACCTCTCATGCTGAAATCGTGTTCGTTTGACAGGCATGGATCTGCAAGACAAGACTAGCACCCATGACAGAAGTCTGTGAGTTCCCCATAGCACTTGGTTTTGGAAATTGTGTAGGCGATTTGTCTATTGCATTACAAATCTGAAATTCACAAAATTATAATGTTTGATGTTCACGTTTTTATTAAATTTTTCATCAATTTTTAATAAAACCAAATTCTATGAATATGCAGATATATATATATATATATATATATATATATATATATATATATATATATATATATATATATATATATATATATATATATATATATATATATTGGGGGGGTTATATGTGGGTTTTTTTGCATCGTTTGTTTGTATTTTGTATGTTTAGTAAAAAGATTCTTGTTACGGAATGTGCATTGATAACATTTTTATTTCAGTGCTATGGCTATGGAAACTGACGTGGACGTCTGAGAAAACATTGGATTGAAACTGTAGTTATAGGAAGTGCATTTTGAATCTATCTCAGCGTTTCTAACTTGCTGTATACGTAATAAGCTTCAATCTAATGTTTTCTCAGACGTCCGCGTCAATTTGTCCACACCCATTTCAAATGTTTTGCCGTAACAGGTGTATATTTCGAATTTTGCCAATTAATGTTCGGTGGTCTTAATGATTATGTGATATAACCATTTTCATTAGATACATGTCTTCAAAATTCGCGTGTAATGAAGTGCAAAATTATATACAGTGTTTTAATTTATCTGTTACTAAGCCTATATTTCCGCATTACATGTACTGTACATATTTCCAAAGCATTTCGCTTGAAGGAAGCCGTGGATTTTCTTCGCATCTTCGTCAGTCTTTGGGAAGTCAAAGATCGTTGGCACAGCGTCTGGCTTCAGGTCAATTATTTTGTATCCACATATTTTGGCCACAGATGGTGTATTGAAAACTGGTCATCGGTGAAATGTCTCGCACATAACCTTGAAGTCTTCGTAGCTACAAACCCATCTCGTCGAAGATTATGTACCCAAATTCGTCTAAATTTTGGATCTTTTGGGAAAAGATACATTGCCACACCCTTCTGTGACCGAATGTTGCAGTTAAATGCAGCACATTGAGGCATTTTTAAAATAATGCAGCAAAATTTTGCTATATACTATCGTTACGCACAATACTTGTTTACACTCAGTGGGTCTTTTTGACGTCACACACAAAGGGAGATAAGCCGCGTATATCGGAAATCATTTTTGGGATCGAGTACCTTTGACCACCTGCAACGCTTTAATCTTTCTTTATTTTTTTATTGAATAATTAATTCCTTGTTTATTATACCTTTATTGACATATTTCCGCATTAAACTAATTTTCATTAAAAATCGTTTCATATGACCTTTAAGGTTGAATAACACACCTTGAAAAAGTCATTCGAATTAACTTTTTAAGTTATTAATTTTTTGAATTAAATTAATTAAATTTTTTGATTATGAAAGACATAATGATAAATAAACTATACATATGTCAAATAAGCGAAAAATTTGCAAATTGGGGACAAAAAAAGAATATCTTAAAAAATAAATTCAGTAAGTAACAACAAAAGCCCCTGCGGGATTCGAACTCGGTATACATGTACGGATCACAAGCCCAACACTTTTTTTTTTTTATCTTTTATTGATATTCAACATAATACACACTATACATATCAATTCTTAAAAACAGCAATGTCTAATAATGAATTTATACACTGTATGCATACATAAAAACGATAAGTAATGCTGTAATGAGTTCTTTTGGATTTTGTCAGCTGAATGAAAACTAAGATTTTGTAAAGTAAATAAACAAGTTTAATTTGAAAAAAAATATCAACAAAAACAAATCATTATTCTCACTCCCCCTTTCACGCCACTCTCATTCGAACCTAACAAAAAAAAAAGAATAATAATTCAATTAAACAAATGAACAAATATCTGATACTATCAACTGAATTCAAGATTAAATCACACTGTATCAGATATAAAATGGAAGTAAACTACAAAATGTTGTTTAAAAGCTATTTCAACCATTAAAACTCTTGTTGAAATATTTTACTAAAAAAATGTTAAAGTTCAATAATTCAAAATACTGTGTTATTATAATTACTTCAAATTTCAGCTCAAAATCATGCATATAAAAATTAGCCTGTAATAACAGTCGCTTTTAAACACTTAAAATCTCTCTCTGAAAATGAACTCAAGGTCACTATGCACTCGAGACGCTCATGCCCTCGTCAAATTTCCTGTCCCTCTAGTCTAGTCGCTATCCTAACCGAAAGCCCTGGACTCACAGGTCTCTCGCTTCCAGTCTACGACCACTGCCCGGACAGAAAACCACGCCCCACTCAGCATAGAATGCGTCCCCGACCTTCGTCAGTTGTCCACATGACCTTCCATATGAAAATTCCTGTCTAGCACACCAGTCTGTATTTCAGGTAATTGTATCAAACACCCTTACGCACAGCTAGTAAAACATGTGCCCGCCTAACAGATCCAGAATTCAATGGCTACCCGTTTCTCCTCAGTATTAAGCTAACTAGAGATATTCGCCATATCTTAAATCAGGAGCTGCAAAACGTGGCACCCGGCTGATGTCGTTACCGGACCCTCTACTGACCACTACACTCACACCGGTCACTTTAAATACTCGATCTAAAAATAGCACACTCACCCGACACTCGTCACTCACATACGGTAACCCATTCATAACAAAATTAAAGAGGAACACAAATATAAACACCAGTATATACAAAAACTGAATCAACTGCATTATTATATTGTTATTATACGCCCCCATTTATTTACCAATGTCCATTGTAAATAAATAACAGATAAAGTTGACAAGACTTATGTCGACCGCGACAAGAGATCTGCCATCTTGTTGTTTGCCCCAGAGATATGCTTAACAGTAAACCTATATTCCTGCAATACCAAACTCCACCGTAAGAGTCTTGGATTCTGTGATTTCATTGTCTTAAGCCACTGTAACGCACGATGGTCTGTCTCTATGATAAATTCTCTCCCATACAGATACTTTTGCAGACGCTGCACCGCCCACACAATTGCGGAGCACTCTTTCTCAACCGTAGCGAAGTTCTGCTCTCTAGGTAGGAGCTTTTTACTGAGATAGACTAACGGATGATACTCACCACTTTTTTCCTGCAATAATAACGCCCCCAGACCTCTGTCACTTGCGTCTGTCTGTAACGTAAATGTTAATGCAAAATCAGGATTCCACAGAACCGGGGCACTAACTAAGTCTGACTTCAATTGTCTAAATGATCTATCATTGCTTGTATTAATTATTTTTTTTATTCTGATGAAGAACCGGGATGGGGGGTTGGAGAGGTTACGATGACTGAAAAATTCATTTGTTGGTAATGGCGACTGAATAATTCATTTTTTTTTCTTGGTTTGTATGATATTTTCATACTCATAACCTGGATAATTGAAAAGGAGAAGTAAATGTATAGGTATGATGTTTAAAATATATAAAACAAAAGACAGTATTCTTCCGATTTCTCGGTATTAAAGACCGAAAATTCGACTCTTTTATTTTCATATAGTAGTATAGATAAGGTTTGAAAAAAATATTAATTGTTGTCAGAGGAAATATTTCTCCTTTAAGGAATATAAAGAAAATCAATTTTTGTACAGGACTACTATAATTCAATTAGGCTCTAATTAAGGCTTCTTAACGGCCTTTTCACACAAAAATATGGCTAAAAGATATTTTAAAAACCATGATATTTTTGTCATTTTAGTAGAAAATAACATTCTCGTAAAAAAAATCCAACGTGAAAATTGCAGCTCATATTGTTTTAACACTCATTACTTACGACATCAGGTCGTCACGAGTAACTGTCTCTTTTGCGTATTTTAAAAAAAATTGCCAACAAATTCAATTTTTTTAAATTAACTATAACAAAAAGTTGATGTTTCTGAAACAGTGCTGGTTCTATGCTTAATATATAACACTGTATAAGGTTCTGGACATCCCTTTATTATAGCGATTACAGATATAATAAATAGATAACAGATAAATAAATGAATGCCCTGAAATGAAATATAACAATAGAAAGTGATATGTATAAAATGGACACAGTTATGCTTTACTCTTATGAAATATAACAATACTAAGTGATATGTATAAAATACATTATGGACACAATTATATTTTACTCTTATTAAAGGCCTCATAACTCTTATTTGTAATTATACATGTAATTACACATTTTATCCAAACAGGTCATAAAAATGCTTTACAGCTATATATGAGTTATATATTAGATGTCTTAAAATTTGACATTCGTTATGATAATAATGATAAAACATATTCCATACCATTCATATGGGAATGGGCAGTCCCACGCCCTATGAGTGTGCACTTTGCTTTTATAGCTTACACAGCAGAGACAGACACTACAAATTACATATATATTTCCATAGGTAATACTAAAATACAGATTACTTTAAAATAAGGTTTTCAATAGTATTACCACTAGTTCTTGAAGCTCAATATACTTTAATAAATATTCTTTCACTCAAAAATCACTCTTACTAAGAAAGTGCAAAAGGATAATTAGATTTGCTAAATTACAGGATATGTACAATTAATTAAATATTAGCGCTTCTGTTATGGTTAGAAATAATTAATGTTAGCTTACCTATATGAGATGAAGTAAAGTCTATATATGTATAAAAGGTCTTTCTAAGTCGTAAACATCAAGTCTTGTCTCCATAGCTTTAATATGAAGAATGTCTCAAAACACAAAGAATTTCTTGAGGGAAATCCAAAGACCAATGAAACCCAACTATACAAACTTAAAAACCAATAGATTCTCTCTGTAAAACCACACCTTTTGATTGACCATATAAGGACCATATATCCTAAGGGCATTAATCAACTTAAGCCAGGTAAACCTAGGTGTTCTACCTGGGTGATTTAATATAAAACTACATGTATTGCTAAAATATATTATATCTTAACTTATTAATATCAATACTGTAATTAGATTTATCAATATAATAAATAATAAATCTCATACTATTACATTTCTAAAAATTTAAAATCAATCTATATAGTAAAAATCGATTAAAGATGATATGAAATTCATTGGAAATAAAAGGGAGAAGTGACTATACGTTTATGACGTCGTGAAGGATATATATGTCCCTCTCGCAGCCAGCGGTAAAAGGACATATATGTCCCAACTGCAGTCAGAGGGTTAAGTACGTCACTGGCTATCTAGCTACCACAACGTTTACAAAAATCGCTTATACAAACTATTCTTTGTCAACATATCAACTTTGTTCGTCCTCGATCGCCTCTCCTCGGATGGTTATATCCAGTTGCATATTCCAGCGATCTCACATACAAACTAGTTTTTGACGACTTTTTCCGCACAGTGAATAATATCACAAGCAATCGCATGTATTTTCTTTTCGTTTTCAATTCGGCCGGTTCAGATTTTAACTCACTATTAGTGTTTAAAGCTGACATGAATTCATAAATACGCATTATTTCCCTTTTATCTCCGACTACCGCCATATAAGTTGTCGATTTCTATTGTTCTGCTCATCGCTACACATCCCCTATATAAGCTGAGAGCACTATTCATGCTTCACCGCATTCAGGTATTTCATGCAGCCGAACACGTTGCCTTGGAGGAAAAGACGTGTAGAAACGCGTTTTGAAAAAAATAAAATGACAACCACTGCACTGGCAAGATATATCCAATACACGATGAAACAAGACAGACTGAAATCCAGGCGCAGATACTTATAAAATTCCTCGATAATTGTGGACCGTTTTCCTGTGTATGTTATAACATCGCACATGCGCAAACAACACACTGTGGCAGATCGAGCAATGTCAATGATCGCATGGATTTTAGAAACGGTGATACGGATGGAAACGATGCTACATTGTCGTTTTCTTGGATTTACTGTCATTTATCTACTGTGTTCGATGTAGTGCCGCCGGGGTTTTCAAAAATACGCAGACGTTATTCACTCTGTATGAACGACACACGTGTTCGATGTGAATGCGTAGTGAGGCAGCACTGTATGTGCAAAATAATAAAAATATATCTGGAAAATCCTTTCACAGAATGAACATATTTTGTATTTCATTGATTGTTGTTTTCTTTATTCTTTACTACAAACATTTTACTACAATGTGTAGTTCATGCATTTAGAAGTCCGTGCAACCTGAATGCCTCGATCGGAAAGCAAACGACTGTAACTTTCTCAACCGATATATATACCCCAGTGGCAGTAGAGAAGCGATCGAAACTAATATGGCGACCAAATGCTTTTATGAATTCATGTCAGCTTTAATCCATTAAATTCAGCTCAATAGCTCTGCATCAGCTGAAGGCGCATCCATTTTGAATATTGTTACTGTTGTTTTTTTTGTATTCATACGCGCCGCTTCATTTACATTATTTACATTTTTGATCAATGACACTTCACATTTTTTTATTTGAAAATGTTTTATTAACCATTTCTGTGCCACAGGGCCTATTTGGGCCTATTTGAATATCTACGTTAAGTGCCACAGGGCCTATTTGGGCCTATGGCAATTTGAAAAAGTATACATTAAAATAAAAAATAAAATTAAATATATTCAGGTTCTGTTTTTCATTATTGATTTTTTAAATTTGTATCAATATACATTGTATGATCTATGTATTTAGTGATATTTACATTCTACTGTGTTTTTCCTTTAAATTCCGTGATGCAACAAGTAGTCAAAGGTCAAATTGACAAGTTTTATTATGACGTCACAAACGTTGAACGCTGTAAACTGCAACGTCACACGCGAAAATCAAAGTTCACGCTTGTGGCTGTTACTGTGGCTCTTCCATTAATATTAACCTACCCTTAGGATAAGATAGGAATTTTAAGGTATGAATCACATTTGCAGACAAGGCAAGAAGTTAAAAAAATGTAAATATAAGCATTGAATCATGATTTTTTGAAGTATACACTCTCATAACTGCAGTGGTGTGTGCATACAAATTTTCATAACGCGCTAACGCGCGTTACTCAATTTGTATGCACACACCGCTGCAGTTATGAGAGTGTATACTTCAAAAAATCATGATTCAATGCTATAAAATACTGCTGATAACGTCACAACGTAAAACATGACATCATAATAATAACGTCACTACGTCACACAGCGCCAACTCGTTGTCTGCGTTTTACCATGGATGGCTTATGATTGTTGTGAATAGATCCCCAGGACTTTTTCGTCAACCTGAACCAAAGGAAATCCCCCCTCTCCCCACAAGAGCAAGAACAATCTTAATTTTTCTTACTCTGCCATATAAACCTGGGGTTCGTTTTACATAACTGCATGAGTTTTGACCAAAATATATCTTAATGTCGTAAGATTTCATCATAGCTCACAAAATTGTCATTTCTTAGGATAATCTTAAAAACTGTCATAATCTTAAAACAACAAAATACAGGGTCTTAAGTCCAACTTTAACATGGCGAGAGCTAATACTTTGGTCCACCACCGAAGGCCGAGTATAATTCGAGTGCGCGCGACTTTTTATTTTCATGTTGCCGTTAGTGCTAATTTAAAAAAAAATCAAATCAAACACATCGGTAACATTCACGCGTTTATTTTTTTATTTTAAAACATAAATCAAGTAAAAAGCTACTACAGACAGCATCGTTCGCTGGTATTGTATAATATGCAAGAAACCGAGGGAATATGAATCGCTTGAGGAAGACCGTGTGTCTTTTTTTTTCTTAGAATTGAAATATTGACTGAGCACCAAAGAAGCATGTACTTTATATATATTTTTTTCATTCAAAGTTAATTAATGAACGGCAATATATACTGTGATATTCCAAATTAAAGGGAATGAGGCACTGAAAAAATTACCTTGATATAACAAAATTTTAGCATTTAGCATTTAAAAAAAATCCATCTGGTGACATTTTACAGTAGTTTTCATGCATATGAAAGAACAAGAACTGCGTGTAATAACTTATTTGGAGATAATGGTGATGCTTCTTCGACCGTGTTTGACAGTACGACTTCAGTGCAACCCCCCCCCCCCCCGTCCCCATGCTTCAACTCTTTTGATACCTTTTCCGTATCTTCTGTCTCCTTCATCAGAGCATTTCTTACAGAGACATCTTTCTTGAAACTATATTTCAACCGTGGACACCGCACATCGTAGACATTTTAACATGGGTGGTTCTGACCGCACGGACTTTCAAGTCATTACCTGTTTTATGGTCACAAAGAGCATAGATCTACTGTGTGTACAGGCGCAAATATAGCGGTAAACAAAGGAAAGATTTCTAGGAGTGTAATATACTTTATGAAAATACTTTTTATTCTTTCAGTTTATGTATAATTTTAGTATATAAAATATATCAATGCTTCAATCACAAAATGTTATCATTATTATATTTTAGACAGCTCAGTTGGTCAAGCAGATTTAAATACTTTTCAAAAAGTGGAAGATCACAAGGTGGTAAAATAAATTCCTTAGCTCGAATCGAGATATAGAATCGTCAATGTTTTACATTTCATAACTGTTATATTTCATCATATGATGATTAACTATGTATCATCGTTAGTTATCTTTGGTCTATATTGTTTTTAATTCTTTGAATATTAAAACTATAATGTAAATCACAATCGTAGTTGTATCTATAAATAAGATAAGATATTAGAGAACATTAAGAACAAAATTATACATATTTTCCTAGAGTTCCAACCTTTACAACTGACGATCGTGATCGTCAATATTACAGATATGATGTGGTAAAAGTTTTTACTTTGTATATAATAAAATGTAAAAATCGATAGTGTTCACCTGTCCGAAAAAAGGAAGATTTTAAAACATACAGATAATTTAAAGCTACTTAGTCCGATTTTTTCGGCTATTAGAGTATCAAATATATTTTTCTATACAGACCAAATATATTAGAAGGTTGCCTATTTATACAATCAAAATCCGTCTCCTTTCAAAGTTTGAAAAATTCAAAGTACTAGTAATTAAAAAAACTTCTGTATGGGAACACAAAAAACAAAACAAACCATCTTGGGAATGTTTAGAAACGGAAACCGTTAGGTTTCGTTCCCGAATGATTGGGTTTATTCAACCCCCATTTTATGTATCGACTGTATACAAAAACACTTTTTCCAAATATTAGTGAAAATGTACCGACGTTTATTTTGGATTTGAATTGTTTTTCAAAGTCGTAATACAACCATACCCGCCTTGACCTCAGCAGCGAATTTTATTATGAGACGAAAGAAATCAATACAATTTATGTCGTTTGTTTTGTAAATAAATTGTGTAATCGCTTTTTCATTAAAATATGGCTTAATTGACCTGGAAAACTACTTCAATGTCTATTTTAATACACATACTTAGCATAACTATAGTATAAATGCGAACACAAAATTTTAAATGAAATCGGGCATTGCAGCTTTAAAAATTTCATGATAAGCCTATTATTCTATTTACGAAATCATTGATACAGTCATTTGGGGTATTTTGAATAGCACTTTTTGTTCAACTTGATTGTAAAATATGTGTAAAAACGCATGTTTAATACAGTGCGTTGTTTTGGTCCAACAGAAAGATTACACTCGTTCATGTGCGGACCTAGAAGGGGGTGCCTGGACACCTCCTTCCACCTCTTGGAAAATTCAAATTGATAAGATTACATAGAAAATTCCCGAAATAGGCCTCAAACCCACTCTCTAACCTTGGAAAACAAAATTATCCCTCGGACACTCCCTGGAAATGTTTTCTGGATCCGCCATGCGGTTACAAACATACATTATCAATCAATTTATCTATCAATTTTCTCGCTTAATAAAACAATAGCATAGTACGTAATGAGAAATGAACATTCAACAGCGTTTTCATCACACAATTTCCCTTCACTGAGGTTAGCAAGAAGATAAATTTAATCCCAAATTAATTTATTAATGTATGTCATTTCTTCTTTAAAGTCGCTATATATAAATAACATTGCAGGTGGTGACTGTTGGATAGTTTCATTTGTTCATGTTTTGTACATTGCAGAGCGATACATCTAACTTTCTAAAACACGAAACACGGGGTGATTCGAAATACCCGCAAAAAAAACTATACGAGCATAAACTTGGATGGGCGTTATTCTTTAGAAAAAGCACGATTTCATAGAAATGATTATTAAAACGAACAAGGAATTGCTTACCAATCTAGCAAAGCCATTCTTTGTCTGTCTGTCTGTCTGCATATCTAACACACATTAAATATAAATTTCTTTTTTTTGGTGAATTTCTTAAACTGATCATTATAAACCCTTACAGCTGCAGCCAGCAATACCCGCCTTTTGACCACTAACACATTTGCGGTTTACCAATTAATTAGTTTCTGAAAATTATCTGCTATTGATGACAATGATTGTTACAAAAATACCGTATGAATGATGCATATATACAGGCTCTAAAACTATGTAAGTTGGTTATATAAAGTCGGTTAAAAACATTTGGTGTTATGATTAATTACACGTATAGTTTACGGTTGATCTAACATAGTTTGTACATGGTCAGTAAATCCCATACGTTGCGAGAGCGAATCAAGATGTTTTAAGAATAAATGTCCTCATTATTTGGGGGAAAAAACTTAGTACTGCTATTTAGACAATATACTTTCGTGTTAACTATTTGATAATTTCGTCCCATCAACGGAAGATGTTTGGTTCCGTTTTTCACAATTTGAGGGAAACTCTGGTGTTAAAAACATGATTAAGTTTGCATTGCATGTCATAAGGTTAGCAAAAAATACGATGATTTATGAAGTCAACCTACTTTAACTCTCTGTCTGTCTGTCTGTCTCTGTCTGTCTGTCTGTCTGTCTCTCTCTCTCTCTCTCTCTCTCTCTCTCTCAGGATTAAAGATAGATTTATTTTCTTATCGTGGAATTTATATCTCATATACATGTATATGCAAAGAAATAAGAGATGTATGCGTTAGACCTTATAGAACTATTTACAGTTTCAATGATTAAACAATTCACAGTGTTGTAATCATATAGAAGAGATCCATATACATATGACACTGAATGTGCAACGCGGCATACAGCACAGTGAATTGTTATTCAATATTTTACAACGCTGGTCTTATTGAAGATATAATCCTAGCTATTACCTTGATCGACAACGATCGGTTTTGTATTTGGCATATGGATAATGTATTGGTATACATCAGATAAAATCGAGCCACTTGAAAGCAAAGACACATTATTAAATACGTATTCTGATACTTTAATTTTTTTTATTAACAAGTGCCATAAGTGCATTTTCTAATAAACTTTTACACAGAACCAACTTTTTTTCAACAATTAGAATATCGTTAAACATGTATCCGTGGATTGTGGTAAATGATTGACAGGATAAGAAAGTAATTATTTTAAAAACTGCACGTATTTGTGAAAGCTTGGGAACATGCTTCATTAATGAAGTAATTCATAGTTTTTGAAAGACGTGGTTTTCTTGGGGGGTGGGGGAATGGCATATCGTCTTATTTGAAATGACAGAGAAAAGGATAAAAAGTCATTGTTTTCGATAATAACATAAGAAATTATCAATTAAACACAAAACTGCATCCCGCAACGCTTAAAAAAATGGTATGGCGCGTTGTGTCAGATTGTTACGTCAAAACATGAATTTGATAACGTCATGCTTGGCACTGAAGCGTAATAGCGTCTTTTTTGACGTGGCAGCGAAAGGGTTAAATGATTTATTAAATGATAGGAAATGAAGATACGCGCATTGATGAAGTTTTCCGGTCAATTTTTTCTTTGATACGTCGATCAATAGAAAAATTATTATTTTCATTTCTTAATAATATCTAGTTAAATAATCGCCTCCGATTTGTTGAATAGTAAACGATGACGTAAATAACTCTTCGCGACTCCAAAACAAGGTGACGTCACGATAGACAGTCAGTCAAGGCAAGTAAACAACGGACGTGCAATGCGACGGTTTGCTATCAAAACGGATATAAGGATTTGCGAATTACTGTGAAGTAAAATCAGGTGGAACATCTGTAACCCCAAATACAAAGTTATCTCTCTTTGTTTGACCAAATCATTCAAATTTAATAAAAATATACATAAATGTTTACATTTTTGTAAAAAAAATAACTTTAATTAGACAATTTTCCAAAAATACATTTCATACACAGGCAAACGCCACAGGATGCACACCACGTTCTAATTTTGCTCTTGCAGATGACGCAAACTTTTCTTTTTCTGCCTAGAAATCAGATGACAAAATGTTGTTATTGTTAGGTTTGTCGTTATTTACATGTACCTGCTGCATGAACATAATTATACCAGAGTATTATAATTAATTATTTTTTATATCGATTTTAAGGGTGTTTACCATCAAGTTGTTCTATGAAGTGCCGCTCTGTCAGTCTTGCTTGAGCGGACAGACTTGGCCTTCCAGCAAGGCGCCTGGGTTGCCTAAAATGTCCAACAAGTCCCAAGCAAACTCCCATTTGAAAGTCCATCCTGTTCATTTTATTCCGTAGACCTCTATTTTGCCTCTATATGATGTACGCATTGACTGAAAAAAAAATCAGTAAGCTTTACTGTATTGTGATTTGTGATTATTAAAGTAAATGGCCGGGTTGGCAAGTTGTTGCCAATGTTATACTACAATAGAACTTAAATTTATCTGTATACATATAACATTACATGTGCGCCAACCATAGCATTATTTGTGATCTGTATAGCGAGTTTTTAAATCATTTTTTGTTTCCGTTAAATTTCTGTTAAATACTGCCGTTTAATCGCATGAAATCGGAGACATAAATATCATGTCTCTGATGTAATATTAAAGTATACACAATATATTAAAAGGATATTATAATAATATAAGGATGGTTATTGCAAAATTGAAAATCAGTAAATCGAAGTGAGTTTTGATCAATTATCTGGTTTGTCGCATCAATACGAAGATATGCATTAAAAATGTGTTTGCTTTGTACATATTTAGTCTGCAATGATTAAGTCCATGCACATGTCGCCTGATGACTTTTGACCCCCGTATATACATGTAGGTAACGCCTTCAAGATTCTCTTAGATTCACGGATTTTACGCCCATACAACTGTTTGATTGAAACGTACAATTTACCACATTCTAAAAATCTTTATCACTATACTGTTCTTATAATAGCAGTTTGAGAACATGGGATTTTGTTTAACTTATAATGGATATAGATACAGTGTATAGACTGTTGTGGGCTTTTAACTCAGGTGTTAGCCCGGTGATTTTTTATTTTGCTTTAAAAAGTTGATTTGTAGTATGAGACCTACAAATAACTCTCAAAAGGAGGTTGAACAGGATCCGTTTCCACATTTTGTTGGACCTTATGTCAGGATCATAGAGCTCCAAACTTTTGTCGGACAGGTCGACACCACCCATCTTTTGGTTGTACATGCAGTTGACTGCCGGTATTTGGATTTCAACTCTCCGGGCATTCTGTGTCGCAATAACGCTGTAATATATATACTCACATAAATATCCTTTATTGAAACAGTTTTATGAATGGAATGCGTATGAAGCTGTTTTATTATGAATTATAAATTTGATGAATTATTTTACTCTTTAAAATCACCATAATCATCTAATGATATATAGTATAAATTTACTTGGGCTGGGATAGCGTGGACATAAATGTTACGGTTTTCCGGTCACCATAAGAAAGTGCCATAATGGGTCCGCTTTGCTTTACCAGTGACTCTCCACGCTGCAACTTTAAATTCTTCAAAGACTTGGGCATCTCTTTTCTGTAGACCCTGACAGTGCCAGTCATGTAGGTGTCTTTATCAAAGAGGGTAGAGCAGAGAGCCGGGCTCTTGAAATAGTTGTCACACACGAGATGGTGATATCTGTACAAATATGGTTCCATCAGTTGCATCACCACCTCATACCCTACACCGTGGACACTCCTAGCTGCACCACCCTGTCTACCTATTGACAAATTATTTACAGAAAATACATTAAGGGGGGGGGGTGTCATTTTTGCGATTTGACAACAAACTCTGTTTGTTGGATTTGTCACGGTGTGACATTCAATCTTTCGGACTATTTCTAATTATTGTGTAAATTAACTTTTTCTGACTTTGTGTTAATTGCTACAAAAACTTTTCATCTATTTCGACAACTGTTTTATAAACGTTATAAATTCCGCGCAGCATTAATCCCACCTGAGGCACAATCAGTGATGGACAGCTAATCTTTTAATTGACTTCTGTCTATGTTTATTGACACTTAAGCTTCTTTCATCTTATTAATCCTTTTATGTACATGCTGCTAAAATGTCCCCAGTTACTCAATAGCTGTTTGATAATTGATTTACTTACATCTGTACTTATTATGTTAATCCTTCATTGTGTTGTTCCATTGTTCATTATATATTATTCTGAATTGTAAAATATGGTCAGTTGGAATCAGACCTTTGGTGCTGATACATACCAAACTCACGTAAAAGTATATTTCATGTAAAGTCTATATAAAAGTCTGAATACTAAAACGCGTGTTGGCTTGTCTGAGGTTTCATGAGGCTGGGTCCAACAACAAGAGAATAAGCTCACGGTTGGCCCAGTGTTAGTCCTGTACGGGAGAAAGCGCCCCGTAATATTTGGTGGATAAACCTAAGGGTAACGACACCCGGGACTGCTACATATATTTTGTAGTAGTCAGATCCTGGACCTCTACAACAGTTTAGCGAGTTTCCCCAGATTCAGAGTCTACAGATGAAGAAGACGATTTAAACTAGATACAACATGGAATATTCTTTCCGACCGCAGTGGAGACAGAAGAAGTTCAGCTTCCCCTCATGTCAGCATCCAGTGTGCGGAAGGTGCGGAAACGTGCATCCCAACGTTTTATGTTTCGCGTTCAACCAGAAGTGTTACCGATGTCACAGAATTTGACATTATTCCAGAATGTGTTTTACACAGATGAAGAAACCAACAAAATGTGTTGAAAAGGAAGCAGTTTTGGGTCGTAAAGAGACGCGAGACATGAAACGACTGTGCAAATATCTTGAAAACAAACGTACTTTGAGAGAATTGCCGTTTAATTCAATTCGTAACAATCAATTTCATTCTTTGTTTGATACCTCAAGTATTCTACGAACTGAGCTACACAACATTAAGATTCAGCTACGCAAGTCCGATCAACTTACGAAGAGTATGGCTGAAAATCTACAAAGTGCTAAGTCTGAGAATGCAAGACTTCAAAGTGAAAATACGGATTTGAGAACAAAGCTCCAAGAAAACTCGAAACGTTCTGACATTGATATGTATGTGAAGAAAATTCAAAAATTAGAAGCAGAGGCACACGGTGATAAAGTACTCATGGATTTAATGCAGAGGAAACTAAAAGATATCGGGAGTGAACATTCTCAATATGTAATGAAAATTCAAACAGAGGCTTATGATACAATCAAACAGCTGAGGGAACAAAACAACGCCCTGCTGCAGACCATTTGGGTATTGGAATGTGATAACGAACATCTAGAAGCCGTGTTGCATGATAAAAAACTTGACCGCCGATTTCAACAACACAGGCAGCAAAGGAGACAACAACGCGGCTACCGTCGATGATAAAAATTCAAAACACGAGGACGTGTTTTACGCGGACGCGAAGCATGTGTCACGGTGTGACATTCAATCTTTCGGACTATTTCTAATTATTGTGTAAATTAACTTTTTCTGACTTTGTGTTAATTGCTACAAAAACTTTTCATCTATTTCGACAACTGTTTTATAAACGTTATAAATTCCGCGCAGCATTAATCCCACCTGAGGCACAATCAGTGATGGACAGCTAATCTTTTAATTGACTTCTGTCTATGTTTATTGACACTTAAGCTTCTTTCATCTTATTAATCCTTTTATGTACATGCTGCTAAAATGTCCCCAGTTACTCAATAGCTGTTTGATAATTGATTTACTTACATCTGTACTTATTATGTTAATCCTTCATTGTGTTGTTCCATTGTTCATTATATATTATTCTGAATTGTAAAATATGGTCAGTTGGAATCAGACCTTTGGTGCTGATACATACCAAACTCACGTAAAAGTATATTTCATGTAAAGTCTATATAAAAGTCTGAATACTAAAACGCGTGTTGGCTTGTCTGAGGTTTCATGAGGCTGGGTCCAACAACAAGAGAATAAGCTCACGGTTGGCCCAGTGTTAGTCCTGTACGGGAGAAAGCGCCCCGTAATAGTTTCATTAGCATTGTATGATATAAAAGATTTAAGGTATGTAAAGTATACCAGTGTTCCGTAGCAATTAATACAGACAGGAAAGCAAGCTAAACGCGATTATATCTCTAACGTATATAAAAGATCCAAGTTAATAACCAGTTTTGTTGAGAAGATGTAAAACAAGAGGGGGAAAACGTAAATTTTCTTAACTTTTGAGCATTAAAAAAGGCGAAACGTTATATTAAAACACCCATAAAAGGAATCAACACAGAAAATTATAACCCCGAATTTGTACAATATTCGGTATTTTCCTTATCAAGAGATTACGAGATTTCTTGGGAATAACTTTTTATTAGCCCAACATTCGCTGTATTTTCCACATTCAGTTCAGTTAATAGCATAACAATATTATATAAATAGTGCCTGTTTGGGAGGGTAACAGTTGAAATTGACACCCCGAGAAAACTATTGTCAACCGACGCGAAGCGGAGGTTGACAATGGTTTTCGATGGGTGTCAATTTCAACTGTTATCCTCCCAAACAGGCACTATTTATTTTGTTATACTGAATGTCTTAATTTTTTAAGAAAATTTTACTGCTTTTATATAGGAATAACGTGAATTCTACAGCGAACCGTACGCGCATAACTTTCGCGCATGTAACATTTTTTAATGTTACCCGTTGCTAAGTGCGTTGCCAACGCTGAGGGTAATAGAAAATATTATTAACTGCGTCTTAACCAATCAGATTTCAGTATTTAACATGAAAGTATAACAACATTTATTACTCCCCCCTCTAAATATTTAGCACGCATACTTTCTCCAATCAGAAAATATTTCTATATTCCTAAACTGACCACCGCTGAAGTAAACTCTCATTTATTCCCATGCGCTAATCTGTTTATTGTTAAGTAATCACATTATCTCTATTATTGACCAGTATGCATGTAAATGGACGCCATTGGTCTTCAATCATCACTTTCGATTATTTCAAGAATAATTTCCTACGGCTTCAATCTTATTAAAATCAGATGTTAGATCCACCCGCTTACTCGCTAGTAAGCAATATGATTTAACATCTAATAACAATTATATTGCTAAAGCTACATTTGATTGCTTTGATGTTCTATTTCTTTGTTACAGTTAAGAGGTTCGATATAAACTTTATTTCACATTCTATCACATCAAAGTCAGGAGGAATTCCATAAGAAACAAGAAGAGTCAATTTACCAACAAGTTAAAACTATAAAAAATATTCTCAACATGTAAAATAAACTTTTTTTCATGGTTATAAATTCGTTAAAAATGTTGAAAATGGAATTAGAGATGATTTTAATAAATTGTTGATTGAATATTCAGTAACCTGCATATAACTGTATTGCAGCATTGTAGCCTGTGTCCGACTCTGCTAAAACAACCAACTTCGCACCCCACTGATGTGATTTTTTCGCCGGCACATACTGCACAATGTTGTTTCTACCCTTTATAAATTCAAAAACATTTCATGTGTTTATTGTTGAATCGTAATTCGACTATATGTTAATGAAGTGTTTCATTATATTACTGAATTTTATAACCTTTAAAGATTAATAAAGAAACATTTACATTACATCTAAAGCATGTAGATAGAATATCTAATTCAAATCGTATTCTTTGTAAATTGTACATGTATATTTTGCCATTGATATACCGGTATGTTGTTAATGTGAATGTAAACCTTAAATCCGACCATGCTTTTATCAATGGTTAAATTCAGAGCCAAGTCAAAGGCCTTTGGAAATGTTTCATTTAAAAGATCAAGAATTGGTCGAAATTTGTGTGATGGATCGTAATTCTCATCTCCACGTGGCATTTGTGTTAAATTATTATTGTAGTGAAGAAATTTGGATAGAATTTGAACTATGTCCCGCGTCATGACTTCTGCAAATCCAGGAGTGCGAAAAAGATATGATTGCTCAGATTCCTGCCAATATGCCTCAATGCTAGGCTTTCGTACAATTCCCATTGATAGATACAAGCCTAGGTAGGCGGACATCTCTGCAACATTTGTGTCGTGCCATTTTAGAGTTCTTGAAAATGGCTTAGGGTTGTACTGCGGATTTGACAAAAACTGATTTGCATATATATTTGTTTACTCAACAAGAAATTCAATAAGATTCCTGCCTTCGTCTGGAGCTATAAGTTTGTGGAAATAATCCACAGGGGGAGCATCATTCACCGGAGGGTTCACAGGACCCATATGGCGAGAGAAGGGATTAATTTCATGTGGGTATTCAAAGTTTTCAACATACCGTACATTTGTCCATCATCGGTCAACAACTGGAACGTCATCATCATCATCATCATCATCATCATCATCATCAGTTTCAGATTCGTCAAAAACTACTTAAAAATTGGATTCGTTTTCCGAAGCGGAATCAATGTTTCTCCAAAAACGCCGTTGAAATGACGTAATTTTTTGAAATTCTGAGTAAATCTTAATGCCTCTTTTGTTCGTTAAAATCAATTTAATAACATTCAAAAGAAATGTTTTTAGTACGTTAAATTATTGCATGCATTGCAGTTTTGATGATTTCATATAATTTAAAAATGATTTTATTCGTCATATTAAATTGTTTTAAATGTGTTTGCTTTATAATTTGATTAAATAATTGATATGTCGGCTTTGTTTTCCATTTAATATACAAATATATCACAAAAAGAATAACTTTGTTTTTCGTAATTGAAGTCTAGCGGCGATGTATATATTTTTTTTAATTTTTGGATTTATTTTATATTACGAATAAACACACATGTACCTTAAAAACTCAACACTTTTACATATAAAATACATTGAGAACATTTAAAAAATATATATTTCAGAACCAGACATTGCTATTATTTCAAAATTGCACAAAATTACGCCATATAACGCCCATATAACACCATAAACAAATTGACGTTAAAAAGGACATATATGTCCCTCCCGCAGCCAGAGGGTTAAGTTAGACGGCTAGACAATGTTATCGTTCTCAGTCCTTTGCTTCCGACGCCACTGACCCGTAACCCTGTGTTGTCATGGTGTTGGTCTAACCGATGTGCAGTAAAATCTCACCTTCTTCCACAAAACAGGCACCGAAAATTTAAGTGACCTCTGATTTCTACAAATAACAAATTGATTTGATTGCGTCCGGTCGTATTTGATCAGTTCCTAATAATCAAAGATTGATTCCGTGTAACTTCATTTTTTTTAAATATTTTTTCAAACAATTGTAGGATTAGATATTAAGATATTCACTGATAAAATACATTGGACAAAACATGACAAAATCGATTTGTAGTGATATCACAGAAAAAGACACTGAACTGTGTAAATATGAGAGTTTATTGCGTTACATGAAAAGTTATATATATGCGCGTCGTGTGTGTGTATTGAGTTCCGCCGTGGAGATTCACAGATATAATTCACTTTTTCTGGATTTTCCGTCTTCAAGAACTATGGACGGTTCCAAGTGGATTGTGTATAGAGTGCGGTTTTTTTTCACATTTTTAATTTTTCTTGGTAAATAAATAATTTAAAAAAATCGCATGGAGCTTATTGGTCAACTTAAAGTTCGTGTTATTTTTAATGTTAAATTTAATTCCGGCGGTCACAATTGTTATTCATTAAAAGAAAATTTCGTAAGCATCACGAAATACATGGATATACGGGTCTAGTACACGGGAAAGTTGATGAATACATAAGAGTTATCTCCCTTATACCACAGAAGTAACAATTGACACTGCTTCGACGGCAAAATAACCGGGAATAAACAACATATACCGAAATATCAACCTCATGAGAGGGGGAGAGAGAAAGACAGACAGACAAATACACAGACAGACATAGACGATGGATAAGTATATTTGCCGGGGAGGGGGGGGGTGGTCTGAGACATATTTTGGAGATTTTATTTTATATAGTTAATAAAATTATATTTCCCGGGGGGATGGGATCGGGACCCTTTCTCCCCCTTCACCACATATGTGAAGTTATTAATATTGAATTTTCCGGGGGCGGGGCGGCGGACCCCCTCTCCCCCTCTAGATTCATACATAATCAAGGAGTGTCGCATAATGAAATTCGAATGTTACTGTGTTTGATCCACGGTAAACAGGCAGCTGGTAAGTGACGGAGTCTGGAAGTGTATATGTATACATTATGGTGGACATTACATTTTATGTGGAGTATATAATGATTAGGCATAGCCACCACTAGTAAACATATATACACATTAACGCCGCTGCTACAAATATCGCCATTGGGCTATCAAGACTAACGCTGGCGCGCTATCACGCACGCTGGCGGTCGAACTGTTACACAACACGCTCATACAGCTTTAAACATCACGCTATCGCGCTGATCAAACAATTTTCCGTAGCGCTTATTCAACGTTACACAACCCGACATCGCGCTTACACATTTACACAACTGGCCGTTGCGGTAACACGAGTTCAAATAATGCGCTATCGCGCAAACACAAGTCAACTCAACATGCTATAGGACAAACACAACTTCACACAAAACGCCTGTGCGATAAGATAATTTTGAAGAAGAAATATGATGTTATATCTCATTTACTGGGAGTGCACTGGTAATCTCTTTAAACGGCATTGTTCAATTATCAGTTTTTCAAGTCCCGGACAACGAATAGTAATCGAGTTTAATTAAGTATTTAGTTTACGAGTACTACAGCTAGCCTCGATCACGTCCACCCCACCAAGAGGTCGGAAATTACTTTACCGTCAACATCAGTCTTCTTTGTAACATGTATGTACGTTAATTAATGTAAACTGCTGCCATAGTTGAGATTCGTCAAATTAAATAGTATTTGTTCACTGAAATTAATACTGCACAGTGGCGTCGGAAGCAAATTGAAAGTGGGGGGGGGGGGGCTAGACTAATCCTCAGAAATCTTGACAAAACTCAATTCCCAAAATCATGAAAATCCTAATCCGTAATCCATTGGGGGGGGGTATACCTATAGTTCAAAATAAATTTCTTACCAACCAATTTTTTTCCCCAAATCATGAAATTTCTAATCCAAGGCTGAAGCCCCTAGTATGCTATGTGCCTAATGGTTAGGTCTAACTTTGCAAAAAAAAAAGCCCCCCCCCCCCCCAGTTCCGACGCCTATGCTGCACACCTACACGTAGATCATGGCCATGAGCGCGCCTCACCGAACCGTTACTTCTACGCCTACATTCCCTCATCTCGTGTACACGACGAATTGAAGTTATATACTACCCCCCCCCCCCCCCCGATGGAATTTTGAAGATTTTAGGAAAGTTTAAATTTCCCTTTTTTTTTTTTTTTGCTTGTCAAGATTTTTTGGATGAGTCTGCCCCCCCCCCCCCCCCCCCACTTTCAAAAACGATGCTACCGTCCCGATTTATGCTGACAAATTAATGTTATTTCATGACAGCTTCAGTTAGCAGGCACGTCAAGGGTCAAGGGAAACAACCCACTCCAACCAATCCATCGGTAATCACAACTAGATTTTCCCTCTGCTCCTCGTTTTCCCAGGGAAGCATTTGTTTACAATCGTACATTGAACATGTATGTACATGTACAGCTAAAACGATGTTTTATGTCTCTTTTAAAATATACAGAAAAAAATCATATTAAGATGATTGGAAGCCGATACCGGCTATAAGTTGGTTTTACAGAATCCCCGAAGGAAACTTATTTTAAAAACGGCAGTTTTCGTGTAATGGTTTCTCTTAGTTGGTTCGTTCTAACCCCCCCCCCCTTCTTTGTGTACTTTTTGTTTATCCGTGCCCAATTTCTCCATCCGTCTGAACGCCATCTCTGTCTCTCTCTCTCTCTCTCTCTCTCTCTCTCTCTCTCTCTCTCTCTTTGTTTTCAAGCTGGGTCGGAGGCTTCTGTGGGCATTTTAGTACTAAAAGTTTTTAGGGGAGGGGGTCTGTCCAGATCTCCGCTTGTGCATAAACAATTAACTTTTTGCGACCCCCTCTTCATTTTTT
This sequence comes from Magallana angulata, assembly GCF_025612915.1. Lineage (NCBI taxonomy): Eukaryota > Metazoa > Mollusca > Bivalvia > Ostreida > Ostreidae > Magallana > Magallana angulata. Next base: position 210,678 of record NW_026441614.1, read on the forward strand.
TTTCTGGAAAATACCATACCTGGTGTCGTCACACCGAACACCACGTGACTGCAGTGGCGGTTAGTAGTTACAAGTCATCAGATCGCGATTGGACGTGGAGAAATCACACAAGGATCAAAGATGGTAAGACATATTTGATTTAATTTTTGTGGGATTTCTTGAAAATAGTTATTACGTATAGGTTTCGCCAAATGAGGAAGATAAATACTAGTTCTTAAAACTGCGTTCCATGTGCGGATCAAGAGAAGTTTCGGCAAAGTATAGGTTAGATACCAGAAAAAGGTTTCGGACATCCCTAGGCCTGGTAAATGATTTTTTAATCGCCCCTCCCATCCCCGCTCTCGGTTTAAAAAATCCTGAGCAGCGCAAGTGTTCAATTTGAACGCCATTTTTATTTTTTATATTGAATCAAATAAAGGACACTTCGAACAGAGAAGTAACCCCGGCAGACTTTGCATGAACTGCGCATGCTTGTGCAGTCTCTCGGCATCGTTCGACCAACGTGCACCGTCTGTGGATCAAGGGTGAACCAAGGGGAAATGTGATTTTTTTTATTTATTTTATTTTTTTTGGGGGGGGGGGGGGTTGGGTGGTGACTGACTCAGCTTCAACATAATAGAGAAAAGTAACAGTATGTTTAGTCATCTGCAGGATGACACATTAAATGAATTTATAATAATAAGAATAGTACAAAAAAGGGAAATTTTGAAAACAATATAGAAAGTATAACATTCCAAGTATACACATGTATTTGAACTAAACAAGTACATGTGATTGAAGAGGCCATTTTGTTTGAACAAATATAATATGGTTAATGTTTTTATCCTAATTATTTTTTTGTATTATATGATGTACATAAAATTTGAGACATATATTCATCTCTGTGATTCTAATTCTCTCTCTCTCTCTCTCTCTCTCTCTCTCTCTCTCTCTCTCTCTGAATTCAGACATGCTTCATTAGAACATGTTGTTGAGTCTGTGTTTCGAGCGATATTCCAAGGACTGCCTCTCATCAGAAATCCATGGTTTTTATTTTCAACTGCATGTACAATTAATTAATCTGATCTGATCAGTTTTACATAGAGCATAATGTTTTTTATTATACTTTCACGTTAAATGCTGAAATCTGATTGGTTTAGAGGCAGTTGATAATCACTTCTATTACCCTCAGCGTTAGCAACACACTTAGCAACGGGTAACACAACGAATTGCTACATGCGCATAAATTATGCGCGTACGGTTTGCCATAGAAAATGCTTTTTTCAGCGAGTTTTAACTAATGTAATTGAAATAAAAGTCTATTAACGTAGATGGAGTTATCTTCAGAACCACAATTTAACAATGAAATTTATTTAATCTTGATCAATATTTCAATTTGTTTAAATTTAATTTGCATTAAATTTTGCACAAGTTCAAATACAGTTTTAAGGTAGGCCCCTACTCAGGATTGTTGTGGTTAAAGTAATGATGTTTTTCAGTAGAATAATACCTTACGTAATAAAAAAGCTCCAATAATACATGTCTTAACTATTTACTTTTACCACTAGAATCTCCAGAAGATGCATACCCCCTTCTTCGATTACATGATTTCAACCAAAACCATTATTTGGCTCATATTAAAAAAATATCAAAGCAAAACAAAGATTTAAATGTTTTAATTATTCATTAAATATGTAAAAAAGTAATAACATGTGTGATTATCATTATTTGATTGATTAAAATTGAATTTTGAAATGAAATGTTACAAAAATCTAATGAAAAATTCTATGGTCAAAACACCATTTTTTAAACTTTAAAATATTAGATTTATGTCTACTGCAACTAAAAAGCAAAAAAAAAAAATATAGGACTTCACATGCTTCTTTTTTTCTACAACCTTTAGAACACATATATACCCCCTTATCAAATGCAGCAAAAAATATTAACAGTACATAAGAAAACAGCATTTTATTTCTTTGCTTTGATAAACCCTAAAATTCTTCTTTCAAAAGTACATGTATTGAGTACAAATTAATTTTTTTTAATAAACAGTACCTTTCCTCTGCATATATAGACACAAACGTACTAAAATCTTAGTACAAAAATTCACGATTTCCAACTTTTTGACTCAATAAGATCAAAACCTTTATAAACTTGTAGACATTATTTGCACTTGACTGCTTCTATCAAATTCAGAATTATCAATTAAACATTAAAAATTAGGCCAAAAAATGGTAAATCAGAACAAATATCGTTTTTGATTTTAAAGCTTATATCTGCTAAATTGATGATGCGTCTGAGTACGGATGACCACTTTAAAACAGCTTTTTGTTTCGATTAGAAATTATCATAATTATAAGCATCCTGAACACTGAAATGTAAAATATATTCTATAATTGTTAATTGGTCAACAGCTGTACAGCTCACAGACACATACAAGACAATTGATACACATGTTTATACCTGTATACATATAACGGGTCACTTGGACACAAAAAAGGATAACAAGAGCATGCATTCCTGATATATTAATTCACCTAACATGATGAATTCTTTTATATTTGGTGTTGACAATAGTTGAATTAATCTAAAAAAAAACCAGGGTTTTTACTACGGTAAAGCTTCTCAAAGAATTTTTCTTTTAAAATACAATTTAAAATATTACTTTGACCCCTATTACTTACCCAACATAACAAGCCTTAGAGTACTCTCTTTCTCCAAGTCTTTTTCTACCTCTATTTTTCTCTCTTATCTCATAATTAAGCTTGAAATACTTCTTCTCAGATGTTGTTATTCCTTTTACAAACCAGGGTTTGCAGAAAAAAATTATTGTGCTTGTAAATTATGTCCCCTTTGAAGAAGAGAGGCCATATTGCTTTGCTGCTGTCTGTCTCTCCATCGGTTGGAATGTCGGTCGGTCGCTCCACCAACATTTTCTGTTCATCTTCTTCAAAGGATGGATATATTTAGATGAAACTTAATATACAGGTTTATCATGATAATATCTAGGTCAAATAAAATATTGGGTATCATTAAGCATTTTCCGACAGAGTAATGCCCCTTGGACATAGAAAAAATTCCAATTATTTGCAGTTTCTTGTCATTTGCATTGCAGAGAATGCACATATTGAGATGAAATTTGCTATACATGTTTTTCAAGATAATATCTAGGCCAGGTTTAATTATAGGTACGATTGAGCAATTTTCACCAGAGTTTTGCCTCTTGGATGTAAAAAACCAATTAATTTGCAGTTTTTTTGCTCATTTTCTTTGCAGATGTTTCAATTTTTTGCAGTTTCTATTCATTTTCTTCACAGATGTTTCAAAAGGATGGGGGCATAAGTGTTTTACAAACATCTCTTATCATATTCATATTGATGTTAATTTTGTATTGCAATGTTTGTCGTAAAGGCATCATCTGCGCTCTTAGTCATGCAGGGATATAAAACAGTAATATCACATAACAGCCTTATTTATCATTGACTACATGCTATTTAGACAGTACATAATAAATTGAACATTTCATTTAGTCTAACAATAATAAATATATTAAAATAGCATGATCACTGTATAAGATTTGTGCTTGTGCACTGTGATGAGGCTATGTGTGTTAAAATTTACAGGAAACTGAAGGTTGCTGATTTCCATAATGCAAACATAAGGGGAAATAAAATAACTGACTCTAAATATTTAAACAATGTATAGCTTTCTTTGGTGAATCGCTAGGAATATAAAGGGGGTGACATTGCAGAAAAAGTACATAACCTGCATTATCTGAGGTGTGAATTGTATTATTTGTAGAATGCCAATTGGAGGCAAAAATTGACAACAGTCATGGAAATGTCAGCCGCAAAGAAGCGAAAACCCCCAGAAATCAATAGGCGTGTCCTCCCAGGAGGGGTGTTGATTGAAGACCTCCGCCCGGGTAACGGGTCAAAGGCAGAGGAGGGAGACAAGGTAATGTAACATTCATTGTACACAGTGTAATATGTAATACTTACTGTGAACAATGTATAATACTCTGTGTACACAGTGAACAATGTATAATACTATTTGTACACAGTGAACAATGTAATGTAATACTATTTGTACACAGTGAACAATGTAATGTAATACTCTTTGTACACAGTGAACAATGTAATGTAAGAACATTAGAGGGTATTTAGGAAGTCGCAAAATAATCAAAAACAAAACACAACAAAAAACAGGGCTTTGTTTGTAATATCTAAAGACTTGCTCAATGAAGTGTAATGTAAAATCTACTACATGTATTAAATTGTGACTAAGATGATGTCTCTAATGTGAAATGAATATTTTCTTCTACCCTTATGCATGTTTTTCTTCCTCATTTTGTTGTAACTCCTATAAAGACCACTTTTGAGTTTTGAATAATAATAAATAAAGAAGGACTAAACAATAAGTGAACACTGACCATGAATGACCGGTGAGGGCAAAGTGAACAGTGAGTGTGAATTGAGCAGAGAGCACAAGTGAACACACAATAGCAAAGTTAGCTCACGGAAATATAGGAATTAAAAGTTGAATGTTTCAGGGACTCTACTGATGATGAAAACAAGGTGCCTAATGCAATATAAAAGGAGTTCTATCTGAGCTGTGACATAAGTCTCCAGTTCATACCTTTAAGTATTTAGCCGTTCTTTAGATCACTTTCAGACAAATTTCCTTTAAAAAGCAGGTATATATGTATTTTTACTTATTAATTTTAAATCATATTATATGTAACAGGTATGCATCTGCAAAAAGACACTGCGTCAGACAGGAGAAAAGAAAAGTTTTAGAAGGATAATCAAAATAGAAAAAATCAGCTTCATTATTGGAAAAAGGGAAGTGTGTAGAAAGATGGAAAGCGGAGTTAAAGGTAAGAAAATGCCCTTGACCTTAAAACAGATTTGAAAGCTAAGAGAGAAACAGAATTGCTTACACATGTAAAAAATTGTAATCAGTGCTGTGTAATTAAGACATTGGTTTCATACCAACAAATAAAAAGGCGACAAATTGTTGACATTAGTTGCACAGATCTGAGATTGAGGGGTTGATCTCATTAGTTTCTAAGGTGAAAGAGTTGATGTGTAGTTGTCATTAGTAACACAGATGTAAGAATTAAAGTGTAGTTGTCATTAGTTACACAGATGTAATTGTTGATGTGTAGTTGTCATTAGTTACACAGATGTAACTGTTGATGTGTTGTTGTCATTAGTTACACAGATGTAATTGTTGATGTGTAGTTGTCATTAGTTACACAGATGTAAGACTTGAGGTGTAGTTGTCATTAGTTACACAGATGTAAGAGTTGAGGTGTAGTTGTCATTAGTTACACAGATGTAAGAGTTGAGGTGTAGTTTTCATTAGTTACACAGATGTAAGAGTTAAGGTGTAGTTGTTATTAGTTACACAGATGTAAGAGTTGATGTGTAGTTGTCATTAGTTACACAGATGTAAGAGTTATGTGCAGTTGTCATTAGTTACACAGATGTTAGAGTTGAGGTGTAGTTGTCATTAGTTACACAGATGTAAGAGTTGAGGTGTAGTTATCATTAGTTACACACATGTCAGAGTTGAGGTGTGGGTTGTCATTAGTTACACAGATGTAAGAGTTGAGGTGTAGTTGTCATTAGTTACACAGATGTAAGAGTTGATGTGTAGTTGTCATTAGTTACACAGATGTAAGAGTTGAGGTGTAGTTGTCATTAGTTACACAGATGTAAGAGTTGAGGTGTAGTTATCATTAGTTACACACATGTCAGAGTTGAGGTGTGGGTTGTCATTAGTTACACAGATGTAAGAGTGGAGGGGTTGTCAATAGTTACACAGATGTAAGAGTTAAAGTGTAGTTGTCATAAGTTACACAGATGTAAGAGTTGAGTTGTAGTTGTCATTAGTTACACAGATGTTAGAGTTGAGGTGTTGTCATAAGTTACACAGATGTAAGAGTTGAGGTGTAGTTGTCATTAGTTACACAGATGTAAGAGTTGGGTTGTAGTTGTCATTAGTTACACAGATGTAAGAGTTGAGGTGTAGTTGTCATTAGTTACACAGATGTAAGAGTTGAGTTGTAGTTGTCATTAGTTACACAGATGTAAGAGTTGAGGTGTAGTTGTCATTAGTTACACAGATGTAAGAGTTAAGGTGTAGTTGTTATTAGTTACACAAATGTAATAGTTAAGGTGTAGTTGTCAGTAGTTACACAGATGTAAGAGTTGAGGTATAGTTGTCATTAGTTACACAGATGTAAAAGTTGAGGTGTAGTTATCATTAGTTACACAGATGTAAGAGTTGAGATGTTGTCATTAGTTACACAGATGTTAGAGTTGAGGTGTAGTTGTCATTAGTTACACATATGTAAGAGTTGATGTGTAGTTGTCATTAGATACATATATGTAAGAGTTGAGGTGTAGTTGTCATTAGATACAGAGATGTAAGAGTTGAGGTGTTGTCATTAGTTACACAGATGAAAGAGTCGATGTGTAGTTGTCAGTAGTTACACAGATGTAAGAGTTGATGTGTAGTTGTCATTAGTTACACAGATGTAAGAGTTGAGGTGTAGTTGTCAGTAGTTACACATATGTAAGAGTTGAGATGTAGTTATCATTAGTTACACATATGTAAGAGTTGAGGTGTAGTTGTCATTAGATACATATATGTAAGAGATGAGGAGTAGTTGTCATTAGATACATATATGAAAGAGTTGAGGTGTAGTTGTCAGTAGTTACACAGATGTAAGAGTTGGGGTATATTTGTCATTAGTTACACAGATGTAAGAGTTGAGGTGTAGTTGCCATAAGTTACACAGATGTAAGAGTTGAGGTGTAGTTATCATAAGTTA
>NW_026441615.1:0-20000 GCF_025612915.1 Magallana angulata
TATTTAAAAAACTTAATCTAAAATAAAGTGTTCGATTTATTTATTAGTATATTTGAGTTTCAAAATGATATCTTACGTTTGGCACATCCAAATCTACTTCTGACAACAGTACCACTTGATAAGTCTGTTTCACAAACGTCAGAGCAACTCGCGGTTCAATGCTTGTCACAAACCACTCTTTTGTCTGTGAGTTGGTCTTACTTGATACAAAAATTATGGACCCTATATCAACAGAAAAATAAGTTAAGCAAAATATCAACGTAACAGAGTATGTAATTGATGGCCTTTATAGTAAAGTTACCTGAGGCTGAAGATTCGTTAAAGTAAATATTCATCGGAATTGGAAATGATAGACACCCATCACCTGTTTTTAAATAAAATGGCACTGTCAGATAAATCTTTATTCTGACAAACTTTTATTGCATTACAGAGATTTAGAAAATAAACATTAAATTCCTTAACAATTGTACGATGTGAAGAAGAATATATTTATTAATTTAACAGTCATCGCAGTTTACATACCTTTACAATAAATTCTAGAACTGACCAGTAGATAAACATACACAGGAAGCAAGGTTCTTCCACACCTAGTCCAAAGATGTAAAAAGCCACCCATTTTCAACCTAAAACAGCAAAATCCCTGCTTGCTACCACCACGAAACATTAAATGGCATTTATTGTTTCATTGGGGCGTATTTGGTTTTTCTGCAGAATAATTAATATGATATTTGAAATGGCGGACAAAGTTAATTGAACAAGAAATTGAACCTAAAATACATTTCTTTATATCAAATCAATCATTCCCTTTCTGTTAATTAAGATACCTTACACTTGAATACGCCTTCATATTCAAACATCTGATACCATAAACATTCCAAAGTAGGTGTTTACGTTAGATTCAAGTCAATGATTTGAAGAAACTTTGTCTTGTAAGTAATTCATTATTTAGATTTAGGATTTGTATATTATGAACCTGATGAAAAAAATTGCAAACGGAGCTATGATAATTATAATGTTTTCTAATTGATGATTTTTCATTATCTACAAAACTCCAAAATTTAAGGCTTTGAATTTTCAATGTAAATTAATTCCATTTATGTTGAAGACAAATTATATTCATTATTTAAGAAGATAGACACTTTCATAAAATACAAGATTGTAAATTGCTTATAATTCAATCATTATAGAATTTACAAGCTAGGCAATAATTTTGTCGTAGAGCAAGCTGTTGTACTTGAACAATACATATTCCAATAACATATCGGGAACAGGAACCACGTGTATATGATATATATCAAACAATATTTAAAAAAATAAAAAACCAAAGAACTCTCATTAACACATACGCAGGAAAATTGTGGGTAACAGTGTTGCAAATATCGTATTTCAATATGATATTTGGGTCGGACTAAACTAGTATTTAAAACTAAAAATAAAAATTCCTGTTTACATCTTATGTAACCCTAACCCTAACCCTGAACATAAATGCGTCAAATTTATCCAACGATCGGTTTATTGATTCTCATTCTAGACAATATCAACACAAAGTATGCATGATAATTTGAAAACTTACCACTGCGGATTATTACTTTTCACAACTGTACAGTAATACATCTTCTACTTTCATTTTGAAAAACTGAATTTTACCGGGTGTTTAGTTTCAGGTCAGGGTGCGGCTTAAGTTTTACAGGTGAGAATCATCGAGGGCTTGCAGTCTTCTTGTGGTTGTGAATGCTGATCATTCGTGCATATCAAATTATTTGACAGCAAAAAATAAATTAGTTTAAATAAAATTGAAACAGAAGCATATAAAGAACAAGAGAGTTTTTCATCATTTTTTTTTTTACTTAATCGTTTCTTGCCATTTTTTCATATTTCATATTTCTTATATACCAATGGCGGTAAAATTAAATGATAAATGTCTCATAAATGAAACTTGCTCATTTTTGGTAATTTTTAAAATGTACAGAATAACTAAATTTTTGCGGTAAAACATGGCAATGTAAATCTATTTTATGTTGAAATAATTCGTATACTAGTTTCCGAATATATTTGTTTGTACCATTTTGAAACCATGCTTGTAGATACTTTTCCGTTACTTCACAATGTCAGATGTCCTAGCTGTTCACATCACCTTGTGGATAATGCGTATTCGACATTGTGAAAATGAAGTGTTGCAGCTGCGTTGGTATCGTATTATTGTTATAAAATAGAAGTACAAGCATTATTTTTAATAATAGTGTACGATGCCTGCAAACCGTTATTATTTTATAATCCGCAGGCTCTCTAAAGTCGATGAACATGCCAAAGGCTGTAGAAGATAAAACTTCCATTCATAAACCGGATAATACCCTTGTACTTCGTAGGATATACTGAAATATGTAGTGTACATGTACGAATAATGATTTTCTCACATTAAAAAGTACGTTGTAAGAAGATATTCTTGTTCCTCAAATCAAACTTTAAAGGAGATAATAAATGACACTTCTGTAAAGTACGTACAGTAAATACAATAATTAGTATTTGATTTAAACTCAATAAAACGATTATTGAATATGCATGCGTAGTTAGAGACAAAATTTATAAACTTTCATTTCCTCACTTATCATTGGTATATTTGATTCCAGGAAGTATTTTGATGAGCTTAGTAATGAAAGTCAGAATCTCGCTAGTCAAAGTTGACCTTTATCTACACATCTTGATATCTAATATGTCTTCGAAAAGGTTATTGTTGTTTTCTACAAACATACTGACAATTCAGCTATAAACAATTGTTGTCAGTAAATTTTGTTATGAAGAGACGCTATATTCTTAAAGTGGTTTTGGTATACCATTACATGTAAAAGCTCATGTCAAATAATTACCGGATTGCAATAACGACTTGCCTTTCCGATACGCGGAAAAACAACCCTGAATAAAAACAGCCTCGATTGTATAACGAGGATTTAATTAAATTATTAAATTATCATAAAAGAAACTTGATACAAGGAGTCGGATAACGCTGCATTTTGTTGCCACTTGCCAGGCGTGGATTATCAGATCAAAATCGAGAAGCGTCTCGTTTGACCTGACAATCCCTCCCTGGCAAATGGACGTGAAGTGATCTGACACTTTCTGATTACGTTAGTTACTGTTCTGATAATATTTATTAATTTGAATATCTTTAGAAATATTTTATGACATAATTACTTACATTATCATTGAAATGACTTTCTCGAAACCAACCAATAATAGCCAAAGTAAAACAGATTCAGTCCGAATGTCTTTTCCTACTTCTCTTTCTCTTTTAAAACTAAAGTTAACAAATATTCTTTTCCGACGTAATAATATTCTATTGAATCTCGACAGAAAGATGTTTGTTAAAGAAACTATTCAACCAGTGAGTCAAGTTTAAAGCTAACAAGGAACATAATCTTCCTGTATTGTAAAATAAAGCACAGTACTTGTGTCATGATCTAAGGCCTTGATGTAGGGTCGGTAGGTAAAAACCAAAACCCTGTAGATTGATCAATAGATGAATGGTTGATTTCATAAAATACTTAAAACTAATGTTTGATAGTGTATGATAAATCTCAGCGATAATTTCTCGCAAACAATGACATTTATCTGAGACTGATACCAAACTTAAGAATAAAAATAAAATAATGAAGTATATCTTTCTCACTAGTATTTAACATAACACTAGCAAACTAAAACTAGTAGGCTAATTGTTCTCGAACAATTAGAGGTCTTTCCACCTAATATTTTAAATGAATTGCTAGATTGCTCAATAAGGTATACAAAAAATTATTATACCTATGATACATGTTGTACTATAAAATGGGAAAACCACGAAGCTATTAATTGACAAATGGTTTTTAAAGAGATTTTTTAGTATTATCAAGCCAATACTATAGAAATAGATTTAACTAACAATAGAAGAGAGTGCTCTAGAGGCTAGCTGTCTTTGAACAAAATGAATGGCAAGTTCCACTTGAGTAACCACAGGACTTGATGTGATACCTGGCTGACCCAATTGAATACCTTATTGCGCAATCCAGCAAGCTATTGAAACCCTTGCTATAATTCTGTAATTCAAATGATATGAAAATTCATTAATTAACGGACTTCCAAATGACGTTGACCTTTGACCTTTATGTCATTTTGTTCGGCCAAGGTAGATGCTTCTATTCCAAGTGGTCCGAAGTCTGTACGACTAATAATAAAAAAGTTGGAAATGATTTTATAGAAATTTAAAAACTTTCAGGGGCAATAACTACTAGAAGGGGGCCTTAGATCCTTTCGGTATAAATAGATTGAAGAACCCTCCAAGTGTACTGAATACATTGGTAAAAGTTCCAAGTCTCTATCTCTTATGGTTTCAGAGGAGTAGCGATAACAAGCATTTCGTACAATAGGGGCTATAACTCTATAATTATTCAAAAGTATGAGCCAAGGGGCTATATTTTAAATTGTCTTAAAATGTCCTACTAAATCCATCAAAAAATGTTTTTCTCTACCATCCTTAACAAAAGAAATATAAAAACTTATTAATTAACAGCTTCTCAAATGACCTTGACCTTTGACCTTTATGTCATTTTGTTTGGCCAAGGTAGACGCTTCCATCCCAAGTGGTCCGAAGTCTCTATGATTAATAATAAAGAAGATGGAAGTGATTGTATGAAAATACTTTCAGGGGCAATAACTACTACAAGGGGACCTCAGATCTATTGGTATGAATAGATTGAAGAAACCTCTAACTGTAATGAAGACATTGGTAAAAGTTCCAAATCTCTATCTCTTATGGTTTCAGAGGAGTAGTGATAACAAGCATTTTCTTCTCCTTCTCAAAGGGCAATAACTCTGTAAGTTCTGGGAGTTCTTTGACACAGGGTCAATTGGTACCATAACTTTTAATGAGCAATAACATAAAGTTTAAATTGTTTGGATAACTCTAATAATAAAAAAGTCACCCCGAGCTAAAAAGAAAAAAAGAAGAAGAATAAAAAACATAAAGAAATCAAGAGGTCTTTCACCTGAAAGGTGGAAAGACCTAAATATTAGAATACTTTATATTATTATACAGGACGTGTAACAAATATTTTGATATTCTATTTTTAATCACGGGAAAAGTAATCCCGGTACCTATATTCTATTTGACATAAATTTAAAGAGGAGATCAAGAGCTTGTAAAATGCCGTTTTTTGGAGAGACTGTAGGCATTCTAGATACAGTAAAACTCGTTTATTTCGAACACGGATATAACGAATTCTCGGATATAGCGAAGTTTTTTTGAGTCCCCGGTAAAATTTTCAACAAATCTTTGCAAAATTTTACGGTTATAACGAATTCGGATATAACGAATTTACGGATGTAGCGAACTAATTTTGAGTCCCGCAGAAGTGAATTATAATGAAATTTAACACTTCTATAGCGAATTTCGTTACGTTACAGTTTAAAAATGTTTGCACTACCATTTAACTATTTAGTTTGAAGTATACTAGAGATACGGATATAACGAATAACGGATATAGCGAAGTAAACCCAACGGTCCCTATGACTTCGCTATAACCGAGTTTTACTGTATATTTCATTAGTCAAAAATGGACAAAACTCTGATATTTGTTACCTCAATCCTTCATATTTTATTGAAAATGATTGTTTAAGACATGATTTTTCATTGTGTTTACCAAAAAATCAAGCCCCGGTACACCCTATGAAACAATGATATTGTTATGAAGCATCATTAAAAGAATTTATATCTTGAATTTCAAAAACCTGTAAGCACCTTTCATTTACTATGATCTTAACCTTAACACGTTTTTGACATAGTTTATACGAATACATTTTCAATTAGATGACTTGACATGATTTCCAGTCCTGAAATTTTTTTAACAATTGAAAAGTACCTAAATTACTGCAAGACATCGTGCCCTACTTGTACTGTATAAATCAAACTGGAACCAAACTCGCGGATAGAGTGCGCATCCACAAACACCAGATTAAAGACCCATTGAAAATATAAATATACATCAAGTTACTATATTTCAAATGTATTTATTGACGAAACTTCATTCAGGTATTCAGGGATAGATCATAATTACTTTTCTTTCACAATCCTAAAGATAAATGTATGCTATATAAAAATTGGTGAAATCTTTTGTCGTATTTTTATAGATCAAATTTTTTTCATACATAATATTTATCAAACAGAGTCAACCATTTAACCTACATCATTACGATTATTTTAATAGAATAGATTAACAACACCGTATTGGCAGTCCCTGTCATAGCTTTATTTTAATTTATCAGTACATCATAAACTATTCAATTGTATGCAAAAAATTGCAAATATAGCAATAGAGTAAGTTGAATGATCAACATCGACTTTTGGGTAGTTATGATGTTAGATCTTCAATGAACCAAACAATCAATCAATCAAGATGAATCAATGAATGAAATCAATCAATCAATAATTCAAACAATATTTCAATGAATCAATCAATATGCAAATCAATAAAGTATAATCAATGTTTTGCTTTAGTGAATGTTTCAATATGACAATCAATGTATCAATTTAATTGCTCAATGTATTCAATTATGACAATCAACCGACTGCAATGTATCAATAGAATTATTCAATTACTCAGTGTATTCAATGACTCACTGTCAATCAATGTCTGAATCAAACAAAGTGTTAATTAAAGTAAGCCCGATTATTGGCCACGGACCTGGAAGTTAACAGAATCCGGGGCAGGCTTAAGCAAAATTCGTTAGACTTATGAGAGCTGCACGCTACACGTGTCGTTGTAAAGTCATGACTCTTATCTTTGGATGTAAACGTGTACTCGTTAATTTTCTTAATGAAATGATATGTCACAGAGGAAAAAATAGATCAGAAACGTACATTTTTTAATACTTCTATGGAATTAGCAAATAAGATCAGTATTATACACCTAATGACCAATTCATATTTATTAAGAGAGCCGTCTGCTGAAATTGAAAAGCCTATTTAGCTAATTTTGAATCGTGGCATATTCATTTTCCTTTGTATCGTTGTTCCTTTTAACTTCTTCATAGCTTGGTACTTTGTCATCTGACTTCGTTTTCTGATTTCTGATTCTGCATACAGTGTGGATGATACATGCAGAGATCAGAAGACCAACAACCACGGCCAGTACAATGATTACGATGTCTTTCGTTGAGTCTGACGTAGCATGGGAAGATTGAGGCTTTTTAATGGCTCTATCTGATGACGAAACAAATGTTAATACAATGTAAGTCTGCAACAAACATGGATAGTACTCTCACGAACAATGTGAATTAAAAAGTTTATATATTACCCGATGTCGTATTAGATGGTGTATATGTGCTTCCCGTTGGTAATGACGTCATTTCCTGTAATTTGGTGAACAGAGTGTTTGACGTCGTTGTTGGTGTTGTCTCAAACTTCTTTGTTATCGTCGTTTGTTTTAATGCTGTACCCGGAGTATCTACTACGCGTATTAGTAATGTACAATTTCCTGTCTGACCATTACTCCCTGTTGCCTAGATGGGCAAACTTTATAATTTGACTAAAAACAGCAGTGGAGACTATGAAATTTACAATATGAAACTCAAAATCTTGTTGATGATTTGAAACTGATCGTAATCTAATAGAAATACATAAAATGCTTCATGAAATTGTACGATACCTGCAAAACCACGGTTATTTTAAATTCCGCAAGCTCCCGAAAGTCTGTGAAATTTGCCAACGGTTGCAGAAGGTGAAAACTCCCATTCACAAACCGGATATTGTCCTTGTACTTTTTTGGATAGACTGAAATAAATTGTGTACGAATAATCATTATATCACATTAAATGCAAACGATATAAGATATCTATTCTTTTATAATGATTGAAAGTGTGTTGTAAGTTAAGATCAGTTAAAAGATTAAACCATAATGTATTTAGTACTAGAAACATATTTATGAATGTACAATATAGAAAAAAATGCAATATTGGATCCTTTAATAAGAAAACTTAAATATGAATTAAGAGACACAATTGATTTATATTTCCTTTACTCCTATAAAATGACAATAGCTAAAGAATCTGATATAATTTACAATAAATGTTGGAATAAAATGTAAATAACAAGATATTAATATATATGGATAAATCATGATACTGTTCATTTTACAAAGTGTGATCCGGTTTTCAGGATCAACACACTGTGATTTTCAGATTCAAAATCACCCTTCTTTGAAACTGATAACGTAATGCACATTAGTTAACGTCAGTAAAGTAGAACGATGTTAAGGGAAGTTCAATCAACATCCGTAAACCGTGCACTGTACAGTACCGATCAGAACCCACCTAAAACCAGAGTAAACCCTAACTAAACCCCGGGTTTACTTTGTGTTTACTCCGGGTTTACTTTTTGAAAATTTGGGTCCACTCGGGGTTTACTTTGGGTTTAATTTGGATTTACTCTAGAATGGCTTTTAGGGTCAAATAATTTAATTCTGGTTGTAACGAGCTTTCTGATTGGCTAAAAATTATTTTATATCGTATAAAGAATGTTGCCTACGTCATAGTAAGACTAACGTCAAAAACATATCAATACGCCTGACGTTACGTATGAATTTTGTACAATTTAACGTCATTTCAAAGGTCAAATGACCGTTTCTATCTACAATGAAGAGTAAAAAAATTAAATTATAAGCAATAAATTCAATATTTATTTGTTTTATACGATATAAAATGGTTTGGGGCAGTTTACGCTTTATAAACCGCGAAGCGTTGTTTATAAAAAAAAAGCGTAAACTGTTTCAAACCATTTTATATCGTATAAAACAAATAAATATTGAATTCATCACATTCATCACACTTCAGTGCATACATTTAAGGAATGAATTCAATATTTATTTGTTTTATACGATATAAAATGGTTTGAAACAGTTTACGCTTTTTTATAAACCGCTTCGCGGTTTATAAAGCGTAAACTGCCCCAAACCATTTTATATCGTATAAAACAAATAAATATTGAATTCATTCCTTAAATGTATGCACTGAAGTGTGATGCAGACCTGTATTCTATCTTACAATCTTACTGCCTGTAATTCCTGCCCCTTGTATATTCCAAATACACATGTAGGGTCTGCTTTCATACTTATGATCGGGGTTTACTCTTTGTGTCCACTCTGGGTTTACTTTGAATTTAATCTGGGTCCACTCTAGTAAACCCGGACTTAACCCAGAGTAAACCCAGAAAGTCAACCCAGGGTTTAATTGGGGTTTACTTTCTGTTAGGTTGTGTCTGACCTTTACTTACGCAATGAGCCCAGCTAAAAACCATTACCTTCCATATCGTATGTGAAATTTGTGGTACTTGTGTCAGGATCTAAGACCGTTATGTAGGGTGGGTAGGTGTTGATACTATCCTGTAACATTGTTGATGAAAAATAAATGTTACAAAATATTGTAGACTGTGCATGTGAATGCTATCTCAAGTTTAAACCGAACTTTAGAATGAAAAATTTATAAATATTTTTCTGAGGAGATTAATAGTCAGAACAAGACACTTCCAAACTAGAAATAATAAAATACTGACAAAATTATTTATAGTAACCAAATTAAAATGTTTGCTGTAACTTGTTTGTGGTGCAATTTCGATGATTTCAAATTAGCTTCTTATTTACATACACTATTTTCATTTTTATTCGGGTTAATCTTATTTAAAGTTCAAATGGTGAATATTTCTCAATAAAAAGGTACTTTGCATAAGATATGTAAACATAGATTTAATTACGACTCAGGTGTTGGTTTATTACGTAAGATGAATTACGATACGGTACTCATTTTTTTAAACGCAAAAAGATGTGAAGATGTGATGAAATGCTAGTTTACTTTTATCTAAGCACTCAAGAGATATTTAAAAGAGAGAAGGTTTGAACCAAATAATGGTGTATGTATTTTGTTTTTTCAAATAAAATGTTTTGCGCCAAACTACTACTTTACATTCATATAATATTTTCAATAGAATTTTATTCTTGAATTACCTGACCATAATAGTTAACGATAGCGTCCAGATCCGTCCTCGGACAAACATAGCATATTGTAGTACATCCGCTCATTACAAAAACAGGAGGATGGTCATCTATGTCGACAAACGTCACCCTCAGGGACTTTGATGTTTTGTGAATTCCGTCCTATAATTATAACATTATTTAGCACTCATCGTATATAAGTTTGTAACTTAAATAGGAGAAATATAGCTTATCCACAAGAGTAGCAATAAAATTGCGATCAGCGATTTTTAGAAGAAAGTCAATTATATGACAATTTTGAAACTGTGGCAGTTCCCTTTTAATTTTCATAAGGCAAACCTATTTAATTTACATTTGCTGTAATGTTCAGAAATCCTCCTTCTTTCCACTGGTCGCAATGTATGAAGGAATATATGTCTTCATTGTCAAAGACTTTGCTCTGGTAGAGAAATCCTGAAGTACTATTAATCATGAAAAAATAGCTGGCATCGTGAGCCACCTGCATCTAAAATAAAACATATTTTCAAGTATAATTGGTAAAGATATCCATTTCTCAGTTTTGAACACTGAATATTAGATAACAATTATTTTCATATTAACCTGAAGTCATTCCTTTAATTGTTCATTGATTTAAAAAAAACGTATATGTATATTTGGCAGTCAGATTTCAAAGCATAAACCAGTAGAACACGTAAAAGTGCTTTGCTTTTGCAATGATACAGGGTTAGATTGTGTCATGGAAAACAACAGGTGATGTCAAGGGGTAACAATACGTTTCGACTTTATTTAGTTCTGCCCTTGGTTTGTTCGACCTTTATTTTTTTCGGACCTTCGTAGTTTTGGTTTCAGATACCTAGCCGTTTAAACTTGAGAAAATGAAAATAATAAAGTTGCTTCAAATTCATAAATATGTTTATCAAAATTTGTTCTCTGTTATTTGCCAAAACAGAATTTGTCTAAACGATGGACCAAAGAGTCTCTAGTCTCTGACAAATAAGAAAAGTATTTATATATTAACAAACATAATTCAACAATTGAACAGAAAGAACATAATATTGCAAAAAGAACCCAGTCGAACTAAAAATTACGAGACATAAATAATGACAATTTAAGTGGCATTAGTACATGTATCATAAAAGAGAAAAAGCGAGGTATGAAAAGCTGTGATTACAATTAACAGGCCATTGCAATAGATTAGATAGGTTTGGCATACAAAAATATGCCTATCGATGCTCACTGGCTATGATGCAATTGTCCGAAACTACTGCAACGTTTCGATATGAGTTCGATATGAGATTTGGCTGCTCTGCCTGAGCAAATCAAAAAACGAGAATTAAATAAACATTTTCTCAATAACCGATTTTGATTTGAAACGTATACAATGACTATCACCCGGTTTTCTGTGGCGCATGCACTTTGAATGCCCAAAACGTATACATTGCTCGGAGATAGAAGTGCACGCGCCGTTTCGGGCAGCGTGCTAATCACAGTTAACAAGCAAATAATCTTATTTAAATATAAACCTACAGTCTTGAAAACCTATTTCATGCACGTTAGACTATATGTACAAAAAAGCATTTCTGTGATTTTTTTTAAAAGCAAATTCTCAGATATTTCATCCTTTTTCAAGAGTTTAAGAGACTGGTTAAAAAATCTTAATTGGTATTGCTAAAGGCAGAATGAACACAATAAGAATAATTTTAAAAAATCATTACAATGTCAACAAAATTTGTGTATACCCCTGTAGCTGTGTATTCCGAAATATTAAGCACCAAGTGTTCCTTCGGGCAATCCCGGTCTGTGAAGAAGTCCGAAAGACGCAGTATAAAATTTGGTACAGAATATGTTTCCTACAATGATTAGGTTGGTCAGTAATACCATCTGACTTACATATTACAACGTATATATCATCAACATGTGTCGTAAGAACCGACCTCTGATATCTGGATTCCAGGTAGGTCACCTACAGTAGGAGGGTGTTCGTTCACGGGCCGCACGTGAAACGTGACATCTTTGTCGACCTAAGAATGTAACTACTGTAATATATCACTATCAGTCATGAAACTTAATATTTGTTGGTACATATATAAAGCGTTTCACATCATAATAAAATAGATACAGCATATTTTAATGCAATCATGTATTATGGGTTTGGTACAAGTTCTAAAAACTTTCCTAAATCTATGTATTGAGAGTCCGTCTGATGAACGGATTATCTAAAGGAAACTTGAGAAATTTAGAGATTAGCAAACAAGTAATGTATGACCACGTAGAGGCACAAGACGTTTATATAACTTATTTCTAAGTTCAAAGAAAAGAAGGCAAGGAACAATCTGTAAGTTGCATTCATGCTGAGGATGCAGGGTTTGTTTTTAACAATGTGGTATGCCGGCGTTCTTTTTCTGATTCCCGTTTTTCACAATGATAAGAAAACCGAAACTATAGAAGTAAAACTTAATACATCAGGAATATACTCAAATATCATAAGCTTACTTGAGTGACTCGCTGACAGATACTTGCCCACTAATTTTAACAAGCTACTTATCTGAAAACATTTTAAACAATTTAAATATTAAATCTAGTTTAAAAGTTTATGTTTGTTTTATCAAATAAAAAAAATTGCTTGATTTTTAACATATTTGTATTGTTATACACCTGTAAATTAGATACTATATAACTGTATACGAAAAAAATTCCAGCATTTTGACTGTTGGACTGAAACTGTTAAATTTGAACTGTTAAAATCGACTGTTAAAAAGACTGTTGACCGCGAAAACGTGTTATTGATTAGAAGGGGTATAACAAAACAATTGTTGACTGTGTCTTGGGCAACAGTTGATCTGTCGGACCGGCTCGCAAACTGTTTCCCAAGGCCGAAGGCCCAGTCAACAACTGTATAATAAATCTCAGAGGACCAAATATTTTATGAACTTGCTAACAATTATAATTCTTTTTTGTTCATATATTATAATCATAAATATTCCCTCTGATATTAAATTTAACATTTAACAATTTTTGATAATTATATCAAGCATGTTAAGCTAGACTGATAGTTTTTCGCATAGTTTTATATTACTTAAAACATATTTTAATCAGCTCAATAATGAGATTGATCATTTAGAGGTTTTTTTTTACTTATCATGATTGCACCTCTTCACCACACAATATGACTGAACTCTATTTCAACAAGTAAATAATTTTTACAATTAGAAAAAAATAAATATGTATATGGAATAGCGTACTTCACAACACATCCAATTAGTTATTTTATCCATTAACAACAATATACAGTTGTTGACTGGGGTCGAATGCAACTGGTGATCTGTCGGACCGGCTCGCAAACTGTTGCCCAAGGCTGAAGGCCGCGGACAACAGTTTGCAAGCCGGTCCGACAGATCAGCTGTTGCCCGAGACACAGTCAACAACTGTTTTGTTATACCCCTTCTAATCAATAACATTTTAAAAAATTGAATTTTATTTATAAGTGAACTTGTAATTTTCTGTAAGTTCCTTCTTCTTCCATCTTTTCTGTATATAACGTTAAGTGGTCGGCGGCTTGTATGGGAAATTCTTTATGTGGAATAATTCATGTTTTACATTTATCTTTTAGAAGCCGATCAAGGTAAGTATTATTCATTTATCACACTTACCTTTTCAAAGTTAGCACCGCTAAAGCACGATATTCTTTGCACAAATGTTTGCAATAGATTGTTGCAGGTGTCATGCGGCTAAAAATAAACATGTATATATTATCTATATTGTATACAGTCATAGATAGATAGATAGATAGATAGATAGATAGATAGATAGATAGATAGATAGATAGATAGATAGATAGATAGATAGATAGATAGATAAACATTGTTGTGGTTATTTGGGTTGTAAATTTTTATCTCATTTAAAATAAGATTGTTTTCAGATAAATAAATTTCGTCTTTTAAACACAAATCAAATTTAAAGTAACAATTATATTAGTAAACTATCATGCATACAGATAACAAATAACATGTGAGAAACCAGCATTCAAAACACAGGATACAAGACAATGGCAAAAGTCACAGACTAACTGATAGCTTGTTATCAATATTAATATCATTTTAGTCTTTGAAATTATTAAAGAGTCAGGACAGGCCTATACCACAGTTAAAATGCTTCCCATATACCCCTTATATAGCAACAAATTGTAGAATCGCTCCCAAACGATTTTGGAGAAAAATAATGAAGCTGCATTAAAAACATAACAGTCAAATTATTCATAAGAAACCATTTTGAGGCTGTAAATACCTTTCATCTAAAAATTTAATTCATATTAATGAAGAATTCAACACTTTCTCCGGCAACGTTTTTCACTCGCTTCGAGTTGACATTCGGAACTATCGAGATTTTTCATATTAAATGCAATGAGTTAGAGTTAGATGAACAGAATATATATATCACTAATTTTCAACGAAAATTAACCCTTATTTATAATATCGTTTCTGAGTTTATCGATGCAAATGTGCACTTGTGGAAACAAAAAGAGCCTCTCGTGAATTAGCGTGAATGTAATGCGCATGATAGTAAAATCCGAAAAATCCATAATTTTCAGATTTTTTAAAGGAAATTTCTTTGATTATTAAATAACGAAGCTTGATTGAGAAAAAATAAAAACAAATTAGAAATCTTCAAGTGCTTATAATGTTTAAAATATATAAACCGAATGAAAGTACTCTTCCGATTTCTCGGCATTAAAGGTAAAAAATTCGAGTCTATTATTTTAATATAGTAGTATATATATACCAACTAGGATAATTTAATCTAAATTGTCAGAGAATATTTCATATTTTTTAAAAAATATCAACTTACATTAGTCACGTCCAAATCAACATTTGTCAGCAAGATAATGTTGTAACGCTTATCAAAAAGCGTTATTGCAATTCGGTGATGCCTGCTTGTAACATTCCAATCTTGCTTCGTTGAAGTGATCTCATTTGATACAAAAATAACCGAACCTTGAAAGATCGATATTAAAACCTTGTAAATACTCTAGTATTCATTAAAATATTTTTAACAACATCACAATCAGAATTCAATTCTCACCAAAAGTAGACGTTTCGTCAAAGTAAACATGGCCAGGGAGAGGAGAGTAAGAACAGGGTAATTCTGCAGCGCTGTTAGGTGGTGTCCTGTCCCTGCTATGTATTCCTGCTTTTTAAAGTTTTAAAAAAAATCAAACAAAAATTTGGTAACTATTAATCCACATCATTTCATTGTCTTTCTTGTCATCACATGATTTAATGGTTAACATACCGTCACACAAGGGCATGGCCAGTAAATATAGGTACAGAGCAAACCTAAAAACACAACACATGGTCAAAGGACTCAATACACTTCCATCCATTAAACCTCTTAACACGCTACCCGATCTGAAATTGCATGCATATTGGAGTGAAGCGTTCCTTTATCGATTTTCATTTTATCTCACTTTTAAATTTTGATCACAGATATTGCACTGTAAAATGAATTTTATTGTGTCTTTCGTGTCTTTCATTGTCGAAATAAACAAATGGCAAAGGTTTTCTTTTTCTGAATCACTTATTGTATTTATAATCAAAATATCTATACCTTTGGTATTAATCAAGAAATAGTTAGAGATATTTGCAATAACAGAGGAAGATCTAAACTTTTGATAGTTTCAAAATATATGATTAGGACATGTCTTCTCGTTTATTTGAGACCCTTAACCTTACAAATGCTACTCTTTCCAACAAATTGTCTGTATTGTGGCTCACAACCACGGTTACTAATAAATACCAATAACTGAACAGCTTCTAATTTATCCACGTCACTGAATCAGCTGTATGAATCCACGGCTACAGGTTATTATCTAGCATATTAGTTACATTCTTGTTTTAAGGCAATTTTTTGGGGGTAGTTTTTACATACAATTTCAAGTAAAATTATTTTTACATTTTTACATCAGAAATTGTGTTGGATGCAGTTGTGAAATTCATTGATAAACTAATAGAAAGGACATTTTGTAGGAAAAGAAAACGAGACCGGAAAACATTGTTATTCCAAAATTTGAAATATCTTAACATATTTTTTAATTTGATTGTCAACTGGCTTTCTTTCTTTTGAGTTTTGATTTTTATCCGTTGCACTTTTAAAACTTCACGGATATAGGGATTAACATGCTTATTTTCTTTCTACAACTTTTAGGTCATGGTTACCCTCCATTTCGTTTGATCAACTTGACCTTAGAAAAATATCAATAATTTTTTTTTTTTAATTTTTTTTTCAACATTTTCGTGGTGAATTTGTAAATATTAATTTTGCAAATAGTCGTCTTTAATACAAGTCTTTATTTTAAAGAGATAGCTCTGTGATATGATTAGCAATTTTGTAAGAACCTTGTGCAAAGTACAAACATTTTACCATGCATGTACAAGTACAATAAATTAAAGCATATGCTAATCTAAGATAAAAACTTTGTAAGCAATCACAAAATAAACATTAGTCTGCTGCTAAAATAGTATCATTATCTCGGGTCTACACAATAATTGCTAAATCACTAATGATGATTGCATAATTTTCAATACAATGTTTGCAAAACTATCAGCGTCACTGGAGTAGGGATCCACCTTAATATCAAATTCAAAATCAATCGTGCAATTTTAGTTTCCTTAAAGTCAACCACATCTTTTTTTAAAGTTCTGACCCTCTTTACTTCAATTTTGTTTTTTACTTGAATTTCTTTTCTGAACTCAGCTTGCGATGCATTGTCAGTCTTGTTTTTTAAAGCAGGATTATAATGTTAAATAAATGTTTCAATTTAACTTTCTCTTCTATATCATTGTAATATCCACTCTGTTACAAAATAGAAACTTAAGGTTTCGTCAAAGAGTGCAACTACAGGTCTAATGAAAATACCCGTCACACCTGCTTTGTTTATAGACCTGGTGCTCTAAAATTTGGTTGTTAGATTCTCCTGAGATAACCCTTTGCTCTCTGTACACAACCTTTAATTTACTTTCTTGTCTAGCATGCTTCTGTGTTCCTTTTGTCTAGTTTGTGAGGCCAGAAGTTGTCTGCACTTGTCATTCTCTGGAGACACCGGGGTATCAAAAATATCGTTAAAGGATCCGGATTCACTCATATAATAATGTGTATTTGTATTCACTGCTTAAATATTTGTTGATTTTGTAAAACATGTAGTTTCTATGATATATATTAATTTGGGGGGATTACTTTACAATAATAAGTATACAAGTTTTGTCAATTTTCTTAAGGTAACTCACTACACCTACACTTATACTTTTTATGACACTACCTCACAAGATGGCGATTCAAATGTTTCGTTGAACGGTTTATATCATTGTTGTATATCGTCATAGCTCAATGGATACAGTATTGGGCTTCTGTACCGCAGATGATGAGTTCGAATCCGCCTGGAGCTATTGTTCATTTTAACTGAATTAAATTTTTGAAAATGTCATTTTTCATCCAAACTTGCACATTTGTTTGTCTATTAGACTTAAATACTTCTTATCCATTATAATATCTATCATCATCAAGAAATTTTCTGATTTGAGAAAATATTTCACGATGTACTGAGCCACCTTAACTCGCTGGAAATTTTAATTCCTGGGCCCGCTGAACAACGCATCCAACGTTAAACTTGCCTAAACAGATCTAAAAAATGTGTAATATTCTTATCATGAAAAAGATATTAATGAACCACTAAGGCATACATTTTAACTTATTTAATGATATTAAATAAATAGTAATACTACAAAATAGTACATAAATCGTGAGAGAATACATTCCATGTTTTACTCCACTACTCTGTGTTGTTATAAACTATACACTCAACATTGATTTTTGTAAACAAGTTCAATATTTTAAGGATTAATCGCTCTAAAGCAAGTTCTTCTTCTCCATTTTATAATCAAGCCTTGTCTTTTTCATATTAAGTTAATTTACCATACTTTCGCTCAACGTAATGTAAAAAAAAAACAATACAATTATCATGCCCTCACGTTATACGTTAAATGTGAAGAAAATAAAACCATGTTATTCTGTCAAACGAAAGAAATCTAAAAGATCTGCAATAGGCCACTTGTTGACCTATCTGTGAACATGAATTCTTTTCCATATACAAACGGTGTCTTACAACACGTCCAAAACTTTTTACACAATAAATACATAAAGCAGAAACATTGAAAAGTCTTAAAACTAGGGTGTTGAAGTTTTACAAATATATTTACATTTGCATATGCACATAAAAAGCAAATATATTATCAGTTACAGTATGCTTTGATTCTCAAGATTAGAAAGTGCGCATATTTCTTCAAAGATTATGTAACTAATTTTGAATAGTAGCATAAACGTTTTCATTTGTTACGGTATTCCGTTTGACTTCCTCATAACTAGTTTCACCATCTTTTGCCTTCTTATGCTGGCTTCTAATTTTGTAAACAGCATATACAAGAGCAACAGAGAAAAGGACAACAACCACACCCAATACAATGATTATGATGTTCTTTGTTGACTGACTCAGGATCATAATCTCGTCTGTTTGACTCAATGAAGTTTGCTGACTGGAAGATATTGGAGCAACCATTACGTATATCGTGAAAGACAATTTTTTCGAAGTCTGTCCATTACTCCCTGTTGCCTGAAATAACATTTTGTCTACACAATTTATACAGAAGTAGACCTTAAGGCAACATAAATGCAAACTAAAATCTACAACGCCATGTGAATAAATGTCAATCTTATAATAATGTAGAATGATGATACTGGACAAGTTTGCACTAACCTGGATGGTCACTATTACAGAGAAGTCGGATTCCTCCCTATATTCAGAGAAATTCGCAAACGACTGCAGAAGGACAAATCTGCCGTTCTCAAAACGTATCATATCCTTGTACTTTGTAGGGTAGACTATCAGAAACAAGAAACTATTGGTTATTGATACCTTTTAATTCTTTATGATTAAAAACAATCTTTATATACATGGCTTTCTTCACTTACTATCTAAATTATAGTCGATGATATTTGACTGTTCTGTATCAAGATCTATCGCTTTTATACCGGGTGGGTTTGTGAGTATCGGGCCCTGAAATATAAAGACTGGTTGTAACTTTATTTTGGGAAAACCACACATACGATAGAATTTAATCTTATATTACATGTAAAACCGATATGCTGAATTGATTTACATGATAAGTAAAGTGAACAATAGCACTGAGAGACAATATCGGACACTTAGAGCACACAGTGGAACAATCACTGCTAACAAACAGTGGAGGAGCATCATCAATGTTGATAAACGTCACACTCAGGGATTTTGATGTTTTGTAGAGTCCATCCTGAAATAAGTAAGAGATCAACATTATCTCTGAATAGTAAACATATAATCACATAGTTGTTGAATACAATTATTCTATTCCAATTACACATCTCGAATAAAAAATAATAATATAAGATTCACCTCAGCTATAATCTTCACAAACCCTCCTCCTTTTCCAAGGTTGCATTGTATGCCTGTATCTTCGTAATCGAAGTGTTTGACTTGGGAAAGGAATCCGGTTGAGCTGTTTATCATGAAATACTCACCCACATCTTTCTGAATTAAAGATAAGGTATTGATATAAAAGTATGCAGTGTAAAGCTATATTTCAAGATACCATTTTATGTTGTTATTCTTTCATGTTAAATACTGAAATCTGATTGGTTAAGACGCAGTTCATAATCCTTACTATTACCCTCAGCGTTAGCAACGCACTTAGCAAAGGGTAAATTTACAAATTGTTACATGCGCGAAAATTATGCGCGTACGGTTCGCTGTAGAATTCACGTTATTCCTATATAAAAGCAGTATAATTTTCTTAAGAATTAAGACATTCAGTATAACAAAATAAATAGTGCCTGTTTGGGAGGATAACAGTTGAAATTGACACCCCTCGAAAACCTTTGTCAACCTCCGCTTCGCGTCGGTTGACA
>NW_026441616.1:0-22500 GCF_025612915.1 Magallana angulata
TAAAAACGACGCATATTCATGATTCATATGCCTTAAATTTTGAAAAGGGTTTTTAACGTAGAAATATTTTAGGTGATATGTTAGGTTAAAAATATCTCAAATTATCTCGAGATGAAAAACAGTTTGTGTAATAGTTCAAAGTCATTCCAGGCCACCAGGAGACTTAAAAGACGGTTATAAGTTGAAATAATTTTCAGTCTACGCAATGTGCACTTTTTCTCCTATGAGATTGGTAGAAAACACACGATGTATAAATTATCATTTATTTCATTAATTGAATTGCTATTTGGCACAAGGGAGATATTTACCAACGACTCAACAGTTTCCTCACATTTTCATTAAAATAAGAGAAAACGAAAAGACACTAAACGTGCTATATATATATATATATATATATATATATATATATATATATATATATATATATATATATATATATATATATATATATATAGTTAAATCCAAAAAATATTGCAGTGTCCGGTTTTATATACTGTGGTTTCATTAATATTCAAGGGTATCAATTTTTGTGGTTAAAGTGAAAATCACAGTTTCAAGGATACGTAAATTCGTGGCCAATGACACTATCAATACAAACTGTTAGTAGAAGTTGCACTTCAATGAACATTTATTTTCATGGATAAACTTAACAACGAAATCCACGAAAATTGGTATTCAACGAATATTGATGAAACCACAGTATAGAAAATTTGAAAAACGAAAGACAACACAGAGTGTATATATATATATATATATATATATATATATATATATATATATATATATATATATATATATATATATATATATATATATATAAAATTGTCTATAAAAATATTTCTTATAATACAGTGATTTGATAGGTAAGGCTGTGTAACACAGAAATAGAGCAGTATTTCCTATGATTTTATTTAATGTTACGACTAAATTATGATTTTAAAGGGGCATGGTCACGATTTTGGTCAATTTTTTTTTCAATTTTAATGTCTATTAATAATGCTTCAATAATCAAAATTTGAGTGACATTTGTTGAGTTATCAGCGAGTTACAGAGCCAATTCCTTGCTTTGTAAACAAAGCTTTTGTTTACATTTTCAATGTTGAAGTGAAAATTCCAGTTTTAGACCTAAAATGAATGTGTAAATCGTTAAGAACTGTTTATTTATGCTTAATATAAATAAGAATTTTGACAAATCATCTTGAAAAGGATTTTTTACTGGTACATGTATATTGAACCTATGTAAACAAAAACAGGGCACAGCTTAAAACTCATCGACGGCCACCCAAATTTCACTTGATCATAAGAAATGCATTCATAAAGCATTGAAAATAATAAAAACAGGAAAATAAAATTTGATGAAAATCGTGACCATGCCCCTTTAAGTCCCATCTATACATTCAACTACATGTACTAAACACCCTTCTATACACTCAACTAACAAGAGAGTGATGTTTTATGTTACATTTCATTTTTTTCCGGGGGAGGGGTCCAAGGGATGAAAGATATTTGAGTTTGCCGGGGGATAGGGCATACTAGTATGAGTCATATTTTCAATAAGTTTACAACGTTCTAAGAAGTTTGAATAATACAGAGGGATCTGCCCCCCCCCCCCCCCCCCGATCCGCGCCTGTAATGATAAAGCGATTTCAAAAGCATGTCATACAATTGTCGAGAATTTGTATTCGTTTGCAATGGGTGTAACGTGCGGCAAACACTGGAAAACTGATGCATTAGTTCTTATAAATGTCCTTTCATGAGAGAAATCCTAGTCTTGGGCTTAGGATTGTGAGAAATGTTTGACAAAATTCGAAAGTTATGTAAATCAGCAACAAACGCTTATCAATCAGAGGCAGATGTTTTAAATGTATAAAATGCAACAAGTTTGAAAAATAATTCTCAATTGCATTTTGAATTTTGCAGGATATACCTAAACTGTAGTACTGTATAAG
Source organism: Magallana angulata (assembly GCF_025612915.1). NCBI lineage: Eukaryota > Metazoa > Mollusca > Bivalvia > Ostreida > Ostreidae > Magallana > Magallana angulata. The sequence goes on from NW_026441616.1 coordinate 1,950, forward strand.
TCTGTTTCATTATACAAAGACCTGAATATCTAAAAAAGAAAATGGGGGGATAAGATAGCGCAAATACCCGTTTGGTTTAGTTTGAATTTATTTTTTCCCAATTAAATCAATTCAAATATATTATAATAAAAGTTTGCAAAAGTGTAATTTCTAATTGTTTTCTTCTTTAAAATATATTATACAAACAATATAAGAACAAAATATCACCTTAAATTTTGGTGGTTTCAAACCCCCAACATAAAAACCCTAGTTACCAGTATATAATTTTAGCTTATGTCTGGTGTTCTAACCCCTGAGCACCAAAAATCGATATCGATGATATGTTAGATATATATTGTTTTGAATAATTCTAAAAAAAAATATCAGATTTATGGATATTGTAGCTTTTCAGTATCTAATCCATCCGTGTATGCCTATTTTACACGACTTATCCACCCATCTTCTTTATCACATCACCTGGATCAAATGCCGTCTTGTTATACAGGACTGAGGAAGCAGAGCTGGACTCTTTGTTTCTTCTTGTTCTAAAGTGATAATCATTTAACACAGAAATCTGAATTAATCTACACATCATTAATATAAATCATCATTATAACCACTCTATTTTTCGATTTACTAAGTATATAGCGCAAGCATACCATGTTCAACTACTAGTAGTTCACAACAGAAACACTGTGTGGAAGGCGCTAATCGAAAATGCGGTTGATTTGGATCACATACTATACTTTTTTTCGGGTATCTCGAATTGACTGTTTGCACATTTAAACAAAAAAGTCTGCGTGTAGCGCATTGATGAAAAAGTTTTCCGGTCAATTTTTCTATTGATCGACGCATTAAAGAAAAAATTGACCGGAAAACTTCATCAATGCGCTAAGTGCTACGCGCATTGACGAAGTTTTCCGGTCAATTTTTTCTTTGATGCGTCGATCAATAGTAAAATTATTATCTTAATTCATTTCTTATCATTTAATAAAACATTTTCAAATCATAAAATGGGAAGTGTCATTGATCAAAAATGTACATGTAAATAAGGGCTTTATTATAGATTTGACCACGCTCTGACCGAAATTATCACCTCATAATATTCAAAGAATAATTCCTTTTTACTTATATTTATATCATTTCTAATTTCTATACTTTAAAACAACAGTTTTAAAACCACTATTTTTCAGGAAGCACATGCTATGTATTACTACGCGGCGCACCAAATACCGTGTCTCGGTTATGTTGTAAGACACGCCCATTTTGTGTCACTCATGTTTTATGAAGTTATCGGGTTATAATTTAATTCTGGTTGTAACACGCATTCTGATTTTTTTTATATCGCATAAAGAATGTTTCCTACGTCATAGTAAGACTAACATCAAAAGCGTACCAATCCGCCTGACGTTACTTTTGAATTTTGTTCAATTTGCTAATGCGCGTTATGAACATTTTTGTTGCACTCATCGTTGCAGTGATGAGAATACATCTTTATAAAAATATAATGATTTAATGCTTATATTTAAGTTTTTTAAAATTCATTCCCTTTCGGCAATTATGATTTATTTTAAAAACCTCTGATTACTCAACAAGTAATGCGCTATTAACGAAAGACCCACTGGAACAGCCGAATTATGGGGACAAAAATAGTGCACAGCGCTTTGAAGTCTAATAATACAATATTGTTTCTCATTCTGTAATTTAATGAATATACGTTTGATATATTATGATATTAATCAATTAAATTCATTTAACTGTTGAAAAAATATTTACATCAATAAAATCTCAATCAGCGTAAGAATAACATCATGTCGTGATCTGCTTTGAAGTCGCGAGGAGAGTCAGTCATGTTCTTCGAGAAATACTAAAGGAAGTTTGAATGTATTCATACGCACCAGATCTGGTGATTCAGTCTTCTGTGTTATGCTTAACGAGGCCGGGTCTAATTAGTTTTGCCGAAGATTTTTGAATGACAATTTTTAGATGAATGTCTACTGATATAATTATTATTTTAAGATTAAAAAAAAAGAAGACATTTACCCAACCGTTTGTTTATGGGGTCATCTCAAGTTTGTTAATTTTTAACATAGGACTCTATGGGATTTTGCTTGAAATGTATCAATTTTGCACATTTTTTTAAACATTTTTTAAAAACTTATGCCCTATGGATTTCTTTTTCTGTTCTACATATTAAAGTAATTGCTAAAAAGCATCAAATGGTCAAATAAAAAAACATTTTTACCTCCTGGTTTGTTCCAGGGGTCTAATCAAAGTTGTTTTTTGTTTGCCGAATTTCCCAGATTTGTCAGATAATGGCTATTTTTTATTTGAAAAAGGCGGAAATTGTGATCTTTATAGTATCATTAAAACATTCGGACATATTTAAGTAATAAATGAATATATAACATCACATATCAAGGGTCATTAATAGCGAGCGCAGCTCGCCGGCGCGCCGGCGAGCGAAGCGAGCTCTAAGAACCAGTGTGCGCGGGAAAAAGAACGAGCTAAACCTACAGTTCATCAAACAAATTTTTTTGTCTACGTCCCATAATGCTCTCTAATGTTTTCACTCGTGGTGCTATGCCAAAAATGGCTGACTTTTAACTCGTAATTTACGGTGACTTTTAAAAAGTTTGAAGACACGTTTCGAGTACCGCATATGCCTTGGCGAGACTCAAAAGATTTGTTACATGCTTCTATACATCCGTATTGAGTCGAGAAACGTAAACAAAGACGAAGAAAGTCATGGATGACGTCACAGTGCTCTCGCACTATATTTCCGCGATAAATTTAGAGGTGGATCAAACATCTGTAATGAGTGTACAATAAGCTACAATTATTTTTATCATCCTTTACATTGAGGAAAAAGGTAGTGACCTTGACCTGACCTTAATGCAAAAGCAAAAAGGTCAAATTTGATTAATTTAATAGAATTATTTGGAAATATGATCCGTTTGACTGTGTCCAAATTTCATGAATTTCTTATTATAAAAATATGTTAGATAACGAGAAGACTCATTCCTGAATAAAACAAGCAAATATCTACAATCTCAACTGCTAATTAATGATACACACTTTTTTATCATTAAGCGTTGCAGTCGCACCCTTTAATTACTGTAAAATTGACTGCAAGTCTTTTATAAAATAGCACCTTTTCATTTCCCTAAATGCTCATTATTATTAGTTTTATTGTACAAAAACATGTGTCTGTACCGTTTTTGTACAAAATGTGCATTAATGAAGATAGATAGATAGATAGATAGATAGATAGATAGATAGATAGATAGATAGATAGATAAAGGTCGTATTTACAAAGAGTGCCGCTGAAAAAAATAAAACAATTCGTTCGAAGAGTGTCCTCTGGCGGAAAGAAAAAATCGATCACAAAAGATTAATTCATCAAACTCTTCCAGCAAAGAAGGAGTTGTAGGAAATGCTGGTTTTTTTTAGGTATCTATAATTTTATGTGGTCTTGGCATATGCATGCTAGTTGATAAAGGAGCCACCATGTATTATCAGCCAACAGCAAACCGCTAACGGTCTAAGGAAAGCTGTATATGCCACTTTTAAAAGATAAACTAATTTACACTTCAACAGTTGCTGTTGCAGATATATCTGTGGATGCTTTCTTGGGTTTATACTTTTTGCTCAAGTTTCATTGTGTTGTAGACTTGACAAATCATATCCCGAATAATGAAGATAACTCTATTTCTATGATAAAAATGGGTTACATAAGATGTTTTCGAATTAGTTTGGCAATTACCATTCACATACCGCGACGGTCAGAAATTATCACAAACTGCAAAGTTTGCATATCTGACAAAGAAAGACTGCCAGAGGGTATAGGCATAATGGAAGGCGATGACGAGTCAGAAAAGGAATAAAAAGAGAAACATTTTGATTCAATTAATGAATTTCTTTCTGTAAGGCTCACGAATTTAGGTTTGAAGGTAAAAGTTATTAACAGTGGAACTGTTGTTGCACATCTGACCCCAGTAAATGAAATAAAAGAAAGACCTGATTATATCAGTAAAGAGAAAGCAAAAGAACTTAATCTAGCTCTGTTCAATAGGTCAAGCAGTTACATATATACACAGGATCTCAGATGCCTATACGTCATTAAGAGGAACACCGAGGCATTCGAAAGGTCACATCGATAGAAAAGTCATTAAGCTCTTGGACCTCTGTGTGATTCTTGTTCGTAAAAAAGACGATAGCTTTCGTTTCTGGTTTGATTACAGAAGACTAGATACTGGCAGGCTAAAGTTAATCCCAAAAATAGGCCTAAAGGCATGTATCCTAAAAAAGGGCCACTATCTATCATTTCAAGGTAAGCCATTCAGGCATCTTAACGCTTCTACAACCTATGAGCATCTGATGGAGACAGTTTTTGTGTGGTCTCCAATGGGAAACATGCCTGATATATCTAGATAATATAATTGTGTTCAATAAAACCGAAAATCTACTGAAAATCTACATTTTGGGCCAGTTTCGGGCTGAAACAAGCCAGTTCAAGAAATTTTTACATTCTTATCCTCAAATGCACAATATGGCCGCACATCCCCCTTAAATGAAATAACAAAGAAGAACGAGTTTGATCAACGTAATTGCCTTGTAATGATTCAGCACAACGTGAAGTAATCACACTTATCCATGCCTCATTGCACACAAGATGTCATACAGATAGAAATGCATATTTTCCTTAAACTTCCCAAAAGCAGCGATGTTTGAACTATTTTTGCTTTTGGTTGGTGTTTGAAAACAACACTGTACAAATATAGGTTGACAGTTCCTTGCGACTTTTTATCTGTTTTAGATTTTAAAAATGCATAAAGGAAGCTAAAAAACCTACTTCACGTAGGTAAATAAAGCTATGTAGGTAAATCAAGCTACATACTTGTAGCTTAATCTTAGTGAGATAATGCACAAGACAGGGGCATAGTGCATGCACAACACAAGACTATAGCGTGGTCAACTCGGATATTATACAGCCCTTCGGGCTTTATTGGTTTGACCATGCACGCCCCGACCGAAATTATCACCTCATGATACTAAAACAATGATTTCTTGTTTCTTAAAAAGGTAGGTCGAATAAGTTACATACCTGATCAATACAATAACGATGATGACGGCAACCATCAGAAACAGGAGAGCCCCCACTCCTGCTCCAACTTCCGTCGTCGGAAAATTATCTTCGAAACGAGGTTGTTTCTGAGGGTCTAGACAATGTATCAAAGAATTACTCAGTATGCTCATGTATTTTGTATCCGAATAAATTCTGCAAACTTCAAATACAATTAACATAAGGATTCGCTGATTTTAGCGCCAACATGTCATACGTATAACGGAAATGCTCTTTAATTACATCCCATGTTGTAAATTGTAGTGACAGAAATTAAATACTAAGCACAATATTCAAAAGAACGAGTGCACTCAAGCTATGGGAAATAGTCTCTTCTTCAGTGTTGTTTTGTTTGTATGTAGAAAATATCAACAAATTGCTTTTTCTGTAATATTTCAGCACTGGTGGATACTTCTGATTTAAATGCACGCTAAACTTCACCAACATTAACATACATTTAAAACAATTAAGGATTTCTAAACGCCTATAGAAAAACAAAATCCGTAAAAATCGTACCAAACCTATTTGAATAGTGTCTGTTGTGCCTTGAAATGAATGCCAGTTCTCGATTTCCTTATATATTAAATCGTGAATGTCGGCTAACCCCTCCTATGTTGTAAAACTTCGTGCTCTTTATATACACTAAATTCAGCGCTAAAACTTGTTGATTCTTATGGTTTACATATCAATAAATGATCATGATGTGAGATAAAAAAAAAACTATGTCTAATTTGAATCATCAATTTTTCACTTTTTACCGGAGCCCATAAGTGCACTCGTTCTTTAGTAATTTTGCATTTTCAGATATCATATTCCATCATAGATTTAGATGTATTACAATTGTACGTACCGTAACATCGATCCCCTTTCCAGTTTCCTGCACAGCCACCAATGCAGGCTCCACTTTCTCGGGCACATTTCTTTGCAACACAGTTACGACTGCAATTCTTATCACACATGTCACCATAAACTCCCTCAGTGCAGTTCTGTGTACACCTACCGTTATTCATTTCACAAACCTCTCCAGAACAATGAACAGAACACGATGATGTACACTTGTCTCCCCAATAACCCGGTTTACAGCTATTACAGTGTTCGGTATTTTGATCACAGGTTTGTAAATGACAATTTACGGGGCACGATGAATCACAGGTCCGACCCCCGTATCCTACCTTACAGCCTAATGTACAATGTCCATCTGCATTATCACAGATGCTGTCAGAGCATTCAAAACTACAGTTTGTTTCGCAGCTCCGTCCCCAGTATCCGTTGTAACATCCCTTGGTGCAATAACCACTGGTATCACAAGCTTTTTCCTTACAGGAATTGCTGCATTCTAAATTTGAATCAAGGAAATGTCACAGTAAGGTTTTAGCAATCATACATAAGTACAGTTCTTAAAGTAAGGGAGTTTTAGGTCACCTGAGTCACTCAGGTGATTGCAATTGGTCTTCGTCCGTCGTCGTGCGTCGTATGTCGTCCGGGTGTGCGCCGTGCGTTAAAAATTTTACATTTTTAACTTCTTCTTGAAAATTACAAGGCCAGTGGTTACAATTTTTATTGTGAAGCATCTCAATAGTAAGAGGATCAACATTGTTAAACAAATTTATTTCAAACATTTCAAAAATCTTCTTCTCTACTCCCACACATATGAGAAAAAAACTGAATGCCTGGATATGATGTCCATGAAGCCCTCTATACCAAAATTGTGAAATTCATGGCCCCTGGGTCAGGGGTTCAGGCTCTCGGGTCGGGCCAATATGACCATAGAGTAAAAATGTATTAGATCTTAGAAAATCTTCTTCTTTACTTCCAAATATATTTGTTAAAAACTAAATTCATGGTTACGTTATCCATGAAGCCTTCTACCTAAATTTTGAAATTCAAGACACCTGATACAAGATTTAGGCCTTAGAGCGGGGCAAATATAGCCATATAGTGAAAATGTATTAAATCTTTGAAAATCTTCTTCTTAAATCCCAACGTGTGAGAAAATGAATGCATCGTTATGATGTCCACGAACTCCTCTAACTTCAGGCCGGGGGGGGGGGGGCAACGCTATGGCCAGATAAATTAATGCATAAAATGTAAACAAATCTTCTTCTTAACTCTCACAGATCTGTAAGAAAGACTGACTTCATAATTATGTTAAACAGGAAGTCCTCTACTAAAATTGTAAATTTCATGTCTCCTGGAGTATGGGTTTTGACTCTAGGACGGGGCCAAAATGTATGCATAGTGTAAATCAGGGCTGGAGTTAATTTCAATGGAAAGTAATTGATTAAATTACAATTACTTGCTTAAATTCTTCAATTAAATTACCATAATCCTTACAAGAGTTTTCAAATGTAATTAATTAAATTACAATTACTTTGCAGATGTAATTAATTAAATTACAAATTACATTTCATAAAAATTTACTAAAACCATGATTTATATACAACACATTAACATTTAAGGAGGTATACACAGCTAATTGTGCCACATACGTTTCACATATGTTTGAACTTAACACACGTACAACATACGTTAAACATACGTTACACACATGTGAAGTCAAACCGTACGTTACACATATGTTGAGAAACGCATGGTTAACATACGTGTGATAACATACGTTCAACATCACATATGTTTAACATACGTTATATTTTACATATGTTAAACATATGTGAACCATATGTTTTACATATGTAGATCTCAAACACATGTTACACATATGTTGATAAACACGTACCTGGTTAACATGAGTTCTAAAAACCATATGTTACACGTGCGTTAATAATATATATGTTTTACATATGTGTGAAGGCATGCATTTGAATAACTTAACATTGAAATTATCTGCATGCGCGGATCTAAGGGGGCGGGGGGGGGGAGGGGGGTCGGAGGGATCCCTCCCCCCATTGGAGGGATCCCAACCCCCCCTCCTCCCCGGAGGCGTAGCGCATTGATGAAAAAGTTTTCCGGTCAATTTTTTCTTTGATACGTCGATCAATAAAAAAATTATTATCTTCATTTCTTATCATTTAATAAAACATTTTCAAATAAAAAAAATGTGAAGTGTCATTGATCAAAAATGTAAATAATGTAAATGAAGCGGCGCGTATGAATACAAAACAACAACAGCAACAATATTCAAAATGGATGCGCCTTCAGCTGATGCAGAGCTATTGAACTGAATTTAATGGATTAAACACAAATAGTGAGTTAAAATCTGAACCGGCTGAATTGAAAACGAAAGGAAAATACATGCGGTAGCTTGTGATGTTATTCACTGTGCAGAAAAACTCGTAATAAAACTAGTTTTCATGTGAGATCGCTGGAATATGCAACTGGACATAACCATCCAAGGAAAGGCGATCGTGGACGAAAATAGCTGATATGTCGACAAAGAATAGTATGTATAAGCGACTTTGTAAACAGTGTGGTAACTATAGATAGCCAGTGATGTATTTAAATGGTATATCTGCCGCTTGGAATGCGCCGAAGGAGTTGATACCTACTCATAGCTTTTCTTTACGACGCTTATTCTGATGACCGATCATGTACGTGTCTAAATTTAAAAATTATCGTTACCAAATTTGAACAGCAGTGTTACCGTGAAAGTTTATAGGCTTATATGTTCGTTATAATATTCATGGAAAAGGAACAGCCAGCCTCGCTGTAAATGTTGATTGATCTCAAGCAGACGAAATCGTGAGAAGACGCTTAATTTTCCATTTCGTGAATCAAATAATGTGTTTTGTTTATTTTTGAATGTTAAACTTTCTGGTTTTTATATTCACAAGGTTGCATTTTGTTTGCTGACAATAAAACAAACACAACTTTACATTTTGTTGACAGTGTTTATCTTGGAAATTCCCGTTTTATAAATAGCTTTAGATCAGAACAGTTGAGAAAAGTAGATCCGGCAAAAACTTTATTGATGCAGGTATCAAAGAAATTTTTCGACCAATCAGAAGGGCCGATATCTCATCAAACGACTAAATATTAAATGATATCACTTTTCACTCATTTTGGATTATATATATATATATATATATATATATATATATATATATATATATATATATATATATATATATATATATATATATATATATATATATATATATAAAAAACAGCACACACACACACACACACACACACACACACACACACGTTTTTTGTGTATGTACATGTATATGTATGATTTGTTTCCTTCGTCATGCAAGATTAAGCCGATTTAAAAAGATCAAATATGTACATAAGGGAATGTTTCCACCTGGATGAGGGTTTTCTTGAGAGGTAACATGTAAGCAAAATTGGGGTTTCAGTTCCTTGGGGATAAATCAATATATAACAGGAATTTTTAACGGAATAAAGCTCTTCTCCCTTTGTTGATTGTTTCTTGTTAAATAAAAGTTGTCGCTTTATATATACTCCTGTTATTTGCAACACTCTACGGGAAACTTGCTGATTTTACTACGGAGCGTGCAGTACATGCACTTTAAAGAGGCGCTTTAAATCCGTCAAAAGACCTTATTTAAGCTTGATTACCCCTAAAGAAGCCAAGCCCTATTTCTCTGATATGGAACCCCCTAAAAAAAACCCTCCTCCCAGGGTAACTTCCCCTTATGTACAGATTTTATCTTGTTAAATCGCTTTATAATAAGATTCGTCGCTCTATATATACTCCTGTTATTTGCACCGCATTATACGGAAAAATCGCTGATTTTACAATGGAGCGATGCGTGCAACGCATTCACTTGACTGAAGCACTTTATTCCGTTAAATTCCTGTTTTATATATGTACAATGTTTTTTTTATATACGGAGGTAAGCGTTTCTCTAAAGTGCATGCAATTCTTCTTAGTTAATTTGCCATTTAGCATACAATTCAGAGAAGAAACTGTATGTTTTTTTAATAACATGTGCTAAATATGGCTTATTCCGTAGGCGTAAATCACAGAAGTTAAAAAGTAAGTTAAATTTATAATTGATCTGCTATTTAAAATTACTATACCTGTTTTATTGTAAATCAAAAATAGGAGCGCCATATTTAGTAAAAGTGTTCGTTTAAACAGCTCATTTTCAGAGGTTGAAAATTAATTGTCATTATACATGACTGTGTAATTCCATGGAAATGATAGATCTATCTAAATATTCGGGTACAATCTGCATACATAAAGATGATACCGGTAAATTAACTTACCATATAAAGCTCTTTTGCGACTTACATGTATTCCGTAAATGCCTAACATTCACCAGCTTTCTTCGTGACTTTATTGGTTATTTTTTAAAAATATTCCTCGATGATGAAGACTTATAAAATTTTAAATAATACGTACAATATTTATGCTTGGCTAACCCAATGATTTATAACCCCGTGATCCATATTATTAATTTCAAGTTTTCAAGAAGGATTAGCACCCAAAAACTTATTTGCAACGCGTTGCAGATAACAGTATATAGCCGTTGTTTCATTAACATAAGCCACATGTCTTCTTAAAATTAATTCGATAACGAATCCGGAATTTATACGAAATCGGTTTTAGTTTTGTCGATGACAAAATATACGTCACATTTTTACGTCATACGCGTCACGGAGGCAGAAGATCGAACTGCAGGATGAATTTAGCAGAGGTAATGATTGTCAAGCATTCGTTTTTATTTACTTGCATTTGAAAATTATATCGTACAATTACCGATGTCAATAGAGTAAACATGTAGCAAGGAGCTGTAGCTGTTTTCTCCGGGAAAATTCGGGTTGAATTAATGACGATAAAAATGATATTTCCCTAGAGAGCTACAACTTAGCAGCTATTTGGTTTAGTTAATTAAGAAGAATCAATACTTATCAAAACCCATAAAATATATGTCGATCTTGGATAAGACGCATTTGAAAACTGAAATATTTGAAAGTAGAATAAACTAGAGCAAAGCCTATGCAAAGTAACGAGTAGGTCTTCCATTGCAACTAAGTGAAATGATTATTGAATTGCCTTTGTTAAGTTGTATTCTTATTGCATGGTTAATGAAATTTTTTTATAGGCATGCATTGGCTGCTTGACATATCCCTGGAAGAGGACATCAACTAGCTAACACAGTCAATGACAGATGTCTCTTTGAATTGATAAAATCATAATATAAGTACACATACCATTGCATTTCACAATTTAAATATTTTTTAAGGGTCATTAACACCGCTGGGAAATTTTTTCCTATACAAGTCCAACCTATAGTCTGTCCCATTGACCCAAGATATCTATGCAGCACATTTGGACGATTTTTAATAAAAATACACTTACCTGTAAAAGAAGTGCAATTGAAATAGTTGAAAGGAATATTTTCCAAAATAATTACATTGACACAATATCATCTTTCACTCGGACAAAATTCACAGGAAAGAAAACAGATTCCTTAAGGAGATTGATAATGGGGAATGTTTACATGTTTTCTCCATTCGGAATACACTCGGAATACGTTGCGCAATATTTCAACGTTATCATCCGGGCTTGCTGCAATACAAAATCTCCGTAGACATCACATTTTTAAGCATTGGATTGAAACCTGATAAGCTAACAGGAGCGTTTGTACTGAGAAATCTTGGAAATGTTTCATACTTTTGAATGAACATCGTTTGAATCCTGAGGTAAATTTATATACATCAAGCAATTAAGCCAAATGTGAATCCAAAATACCTTGGGACAGAGTATAATGAATAACTCAAAGGTATGGATTTCTATGACATACTTCATTAAAAGTAGAAGTCACCTATGGAGGGTAATCGTGTTAAAAAATCCAGACATGTAAACTTGTAAATCCGAATATGTAATCGTGTTGGTGTGTGAGTCTGAGTATGAATATGTGTAATTCTGATCGTGTAACCTATAAAACTCAGGGATAAACACTTTAGAGTTGACCCCAATGGCCTTCAATTTAATATTTCCTACAGATGCTAATTGCAGCTGTAAAATGCTGTTTGTTATTTACATGTAACCTGCCACTATAATACAAACTTTCCATCTGTAGTCTCTGCATTTGTATTTCTATTTTCTGAACTATCATGGTTGACATGTTGCAAATCAACAAATGAGCCGCGACGGATAGAAATCGACCTTATCGGTAAACATTACGATTTTTAGCTTTAATTGTATTCCAATAGCCATGACACTAGGTAACAAAAATCTGAAAACAGAATTGAGATATCTTAAAAAAAACCCAAAGATATTGCATTTTAAACAACATGATTTAATTAAAATGATTCCCGTTTCAATGGGTTTCGAGAGCCTGTTGTGACGTCACAACGTTATAAATGAAACATTCAATATAATTAAAAAGTATCGTATATAACCATTAGATTTATAGCAGTAAGTTTAAAATGTGAGTTTTAAACGTATTTACAAGTTAATGCATCTAACAATAACCACGGAGTTGGTTATTCCTCGTCAGGAGCAGGGCACGTCAAGTCTTTGTACGGCGCTTTTACGTAAGGTCTAATCTCTTTGAAGAGATAGCGTTTTCTGTCTGCTGAAAGTCCAGCTGGAGCGATAACCTCTGGAAATCCGTGGAGAACTTCATCCATGTTTACCCTCTCTTTCAAAAGGTTGATCCGGACTTCAGGGGAATCGAGCGTGTGCTTGGCAAACACTAAACCTGGCTCATCGGCAGTAAATCGGAAGTGCTGGAATTTTCCGATACCCTTTAAAGGCTTGAAGTGAGTGTTGAAGAAAACATCCCATCCATACCACTGCAGCCCATTCCCATTTCCTCCAAATCGTGCCACGGTGATGCATTTTGCGGAATTTTCCACAACTGTTTCAAGTTCGTCGATGCCATTCACCTCCGATCTGCGGAATTTCTTCTTGAGCATGCCGAAACAGGAATCACAAAGGCATTTCGTGTGACCAGCAATCATGAAATGAAGTTGGATTTCTTTATGTCGTCCAGTGCAGCAGCGCCACGCAAGATAATGCAGTGTCGTTTTGTTTTTATTCTGTCCAACACAGTTATCTGCATGAAAATGGCACGTTATTTCTCCATAACTGTTGGCATTTAAGTAATGATGTACCATGCTTAAAACTGCATTAGGTCCATGTGTTTTGCTTCCGTTTTCCCCTATCGTTTCACTCTCATCGATGAGGTAGTTTGTCTGAACGGGAAAGTTCTCCTCACAGATGCCGAAAATTTGGACCTTTTTAGGTTGAAGGAAGAAGAGAGCGCCGACTTGCTGTGAGGAATGGGGTATAGTGATATACTGCGAAAAATCAAACGTGTAATGAACTTCAGTGAAGGGCATGGAACATGACTGCAGATATTTTCCATGAGGTCTCTCAACATTCTGTAGCTCAACTCTTGCTTTTTCCGTACAAAGCTTGTAAAAATCACGTTCCTGTTTCGCCTGTTCTACATGATTCATAAGTCGTTGTGTTAACTGTAATTTGATTTCTTCTGTAAAGGCACCGGCTATGTCTTCCCTTAGGTCATGGCAGGTCTTGCACAAGTCAGTTTTTGGTTTGATAAACTGTATGTAAGGAACACAAGAGTTCCACGCCTCTTTGAAGGTCGTTAGCTCCATGAAGGGACTTCCAGTTTCCAAGCACGCCTCCTTATATTTCGCATGAATTGACGCTTTACTATCACTGCATGGCAACAGTACAGGAGCTGTGTCGTCACGGGCTCTTGGGGCAGCAGGTAATGGCAATCCAAATTGATCCGCATATCTCTTTATAAACAGAACAGCACCTTCTACAACACAAAATTGATGACCGTGATTTGATTTTTTCCCTGTTAAGCCATGAACGCGGGGGGATACACCATTTTCTTTAAACTGTCTTTTCAAATTTTTAAATTCTGAACGTCCCAGTTCAAACAAGGATCTCCATGCACTTTCACAGATTTCTACTCTCTGAAAACAGTAGTGAAATCGCTGCCGTTCTCTTTTTCCTCCACTTGTGCCGACGTCTTTTGTGATGAGCTGATCTTCAAGTTTAGACAAAATGTATATGTCTCTTTCACCTTTTGTATATTCTCGAAGTCTTAAAATCAAGGAATATGCCTGATATTTGAAGGAGGCAAGTTTAAGGAAACACTTCTCCGTACATCCGCATCCGCTTTCAAACGTCCGCTCTATGTACCCCATCTCTTCATTTGTGTCCTCGCTTTGGTCTGAGACTGTCGCGGTAGGACGATCGGTGCAGTATTCACCACTCTGTTTCTTATATCATCTTCGTCAACTTCATCTGTATCAGCATCGTCATTCTCTGAGCGACTTAATACCGACGGTGTTGCATAGAGGGGAACATACTCATGAAAGTACTGCGTAGCTTCCTCTTCAAAGTCATCGGCCCCGGATCCAAGATCCGCAGAGAGAATCGTGTCCATACTGAAAAAAGAAAGTTATTTTGTGATCAAAACTGAACGAATTAAAATCACATTCTTTTTTCATGTGAAAAAATGTTATTCAAATATCAACTTTTACTACTTTAAATTTCTAAAACTGGATTTTTTTTAAAGGAAAGGGCTAATCTGCATCAGCTAGTTTACATTTTTATATAGGAGTACAAGAAACATATGTTGCTCTCACACACGGGCGAATCCAGAAATTTCCGAACCGGGGGGGGGGGGGGGGTTGTTGTTAATCAGTGGTACGTAACAAAGCAAAGTTGGGAAGGGCAGATAAAACTTACCCCAGAAATGATTGGGGGAAAAATTGTAACAAGACGGGAAACATTAATCAAAACTCCTAGTAAAAGTGTCTTACTATCATAGTGGTATAGACAAAAGGTAAACATTGTAATATTACATGTAAAACAAACGAAAATACAAAAACAAAAAATGTCACCTATATTCAGCCTTTTTATAAAACACGCTATGTATCTGTCGAATTTTAACGCAAACATGTACATGAATCTTCTGCGATATTACCTCTATGCTGTTATGTAAAACTTTTGATTTAGATATTCAAGATTTTTTTTTGGCCATAAACAGGTTAATTACGGGTTTTATATAATTGTTTTTAATAAATTTTGAATTGTGAAGGAAAACGTTTTTAAAGGACTAAAGTATCATAGATAGGTATGATATAAGTATTCATAAGAAGCATAGGCGTCGGAACCGGGGGGGTGGGGCTTACCCTCCCACTCTTTTTGCAAAGTTAGAACTAACCATTAGGCACATAGCATCATAGAGGGTTCAGCCCCCCACCCCACTTTTTCGCGCCGGAAAAATGTAATTGTTCCTAATTTTACCTTGAAAGATTGAAAAGTTGGAGTCATAGGCATACCCCCCCCCCCCTCCCCTCCCGCCACTGATTAGGATTTTCAGATTTGGGGGGGGGAATAAAAAATTATGTGGAACTATAGGTATACCCCCCCCCCCCCCCCCCACAGATTAGGATTTTCATGATTTTGGGAATTAGGTTTTTTTCTCAATATTCCTGAGGATTAGTCTAGCCCCCCACTTTCAATTCGCTTCCGACGCCAGTGAGAAGAACACTAGGGAATGTAGGGAATGCATCATAAGATCGAAGACGAAAAATTTCACGCAGACAAAACTAATCTTACTTCTACATATAATGTTTATCACAGTGAAAAACGTCAGCTAAGTTAATTTATGAAGAGAAAATATTTTTTTGGTTACATTTTTGTGAGGACTGACAGCTTACGTGGTATATACTTATGTACAAATGGGCAGATAGATTAAAAAAAACAAGTGAAAAGCTGTCAATGTGACAGCAAACCGGGTTTTCTTTTATGTAAACTGTATCCATAATCCATGTCAACCCGTATCCAGTGAAATGGAGTACCCTACATGTTTATGCAACATTTTGCCAAAAAATGACTAAGTTCAAAAGCTAGTATTTTTTTCATAAATAATCGGAAATCAAAATCCTAGCAATATGCACACCTCTGATATATGTACAATTGTTCTGCAAAAGAACAACTTCTTATCTTGAGAACTGTAGGAGGAGTTATCCATACAATGAGGGTACCCTATATGCAATATTTTGCCAAAAAATGACTAAGTTCAAAAGTTGGTATTTTTTTCATAAATTATCGGAAATCAAAATCCTAGCAATATGCATACCTCTGATATATGTACAATTGATCTGCAAAAGAACAACTTCCTATCTTGAGAACTATAGGAGGAGTTATCCGTACAATGAGGGTACCCTATATGCAATATTTTGCCAAAAAATGACTAAGTTCAAAAGCTGGTATTTTTTCGATAAATTATCAGAAATCAAAATCCTAGCAATATGCACACCTCTGATATATGTACAATTAATCTGCAAAAGAACAACTTCCTATCTTGAGAACTGTAGGAGGAGTTATCCGTACAATGAGGGTACCCTATATGCAACATTTTGTTAAAAAATGACGAAGTTCAAAAGCTGGTATTTTTTCGATAAATTATCGGAAATCAAAATCCTAGCAATATGCACACCTCTGATATATGTACAATTGATCTGCAAAAGAACAACTTCCTATCTTGAGAACTGTAGGAGGAGTTATCCGTACAATGAGGGTACCCTATATGCAACATTTTGCCAAAAAATGACTAAGTTCAAAAGCTGGTATTTTTTTGATAAATTATCGGAAATCAAAATCCTAGCAATATGCACACCTCTGATATATGTACAATTGATCTGCAAAAGAACAACTTCCTATCTTGAGAACTGTAGGAGGAGTTATCCGTACAATGAGGGTACCCTTTTGGCAGCCGCCCGCCCGCCCGCCATTTTCACCATTTTAGTAACCGGATTTTTCCGTTGGAAAACCCGGTTAAAAACCCAGAAGATCGATATCAGTTCTTTTTGTTTTTGTCTTGAATGAAATATTTATGTGAATGAACATACATATTATACAGATAATTAGCACCGTTTAATGTTTAAAATATGACAATTATAGACCAATCCACACTTTACAAAAGTTATGTCCCTCGGCCGCTATCTTTGGGGAAAAACCCATATATTTCTCACGGTAGCCTTTGTAGTTTAGAGGGTTGTAACTTCGTCATTTGACATTAGAAATTCGTTCCCGCTGTAAATTTTAATTGCCCCATGTTGGGGCAACCTACACATCGAAGGAATAAATTAAATTCCAACAGATTTCTTCACAGGACGCTCAAATATTTGGTTGCATAAAGAAGGAAAAATTTGTTTTTTCCCTTTTGACCTTTGGGTTGACCCCGCAAAGGGGAACAACTTTTGCAAAGTGTGGATTGGACTATTAAATAATACATCTTAATTTTTAAGAGAGGTAAAATTGTTTTGTCCTCCAAAAAACGTGTGGGGGGGGGGGGGGGGGGGAAGGGGCAACTCCATGATAATTCAATTTTTTATATGTTAATTTAAAAAAATTACTTGCTGCGAGAAAAAGTGGCTGGGCTAGCCCCCCCCCCCCCCCTGCCCCCCCCCCCCCCCCCGATGCTACGTGCCTGTTAAAGAACTCACTGGATGCTAGCTCTGTATCTCGATTATAACTCGACAACTGATATTTCAGTAATTTATAGATATATCCTAATAAACATTAAATATTGATAAACACCAGAAATCGTGAACATTCCCTTTAATTTCGTATTTTGTTTTGTTTTTGTTGAACATTCTATAAATAACTGTTGTGCATATTATTTCTGACCAATAGCAATTACATTTGATTCTTTTTTCCCCATGAAATATTCAGAAATTCAGAAAAGCGTAAAACCTATCATGTCTATGTGTTGTAGTAACTAAATACGCCAATGTACACATTCACAGATGTTTATTGTTCGTCGACAGGTTCATGCAGTCTGTGTTTATTTTCCGTCATTGGACTAAATTACACAAACAAAGGAAAAATATCGTTATGTATGCTATGGATTATGTAATTCTACTTACCTAATATGTGAAATAGATGTAAAATTCTTTATCGCTGTTAATCATCTGCTCATAGTCTTGTATCTTCTGCTATTTTATTTAACGTCGGATTCGGTGTTCCGTTAGCGTCTGTTTACATACAACCATGGAGACGGGGCTCAATACGGGGAAATAATAAAACCACACGTAGCATATACCAGTTGACATGTTTGAAGTCTCTAAGCCACATATGCTCTTTTAAAAGTTGTGTTTCAAAGGATAAATGAATTCACACACGTGTTTACATGTCATTACCATATACATAAAAAATACGCTAAAAATGTAATGTTTTATTTCTTCGTGTTTCTCATTATGACGTAACAGGAGATAAGGTCGATTTCTACAAAGTTTCTACGAAGTCTACAAGTTTGTCGAATTTTGACATGACCATATATGGAAACAGTGACGTCACCGATTACCCTCCATAGTCACTGGGTGTTCAGGATCATTAATGATAATCTGTTGCATGACACCTACATGTACATTTATATTTCTTAGTAAGTAAGTGTAAAATTTTGATATATCTATTTATCTAATGCATGTATTATATTTTGTAGCAAATGCATATAATACAGAAGTTTCAAAGATCTGTTTTGATGTAGCCTGAAGATTTTGTAATGAATGATCCAGGATCCAAAAGTTCTTTGCGGAGTTCAAAGACAGTTGCAATGTGGTTGCTAATTTAGTGACAGATTAAGGTATTTCAATTTAGATAAGGATAAGGATTAATACAGACTTGTATCCAGTCCCCCCCCTTATCTCATACGTATCTCATTTTATCTCATACGTGTGGTGTATATTACCCGTGTGATAAACCTTTGCTATAGCAAACGGGTGAATCTTTATCAAATACTTCCGGTCCGAACTATTTTTGACACAGCCCCTCGCTTCAACGCTTCAGTGACATATTTTCGAAGATTTGCTAGTACTTTTAACATAACTATATCTTCTACAAAAATTGATTTAAAATGGATTTTGTCAAAGATTTAAATTACAAATATGGAAGAAAACACATAACTGCGAAGCATAGACGTCGGAACCGGGGGCTATTGTGGGGGGGGGGGGGGTGTGTTAGCCCTCCCCCCTTTTTTTTTGGCAAAGTTATACAGAACCGTAACCACAAGACCCTTCTCCTTTTTTGTCAAGATTTTTGATAAGTTTAGCCCCCTTCCAACTATCAATTTGCTTGGTGAAGTTTATAAAACTGAACTGCAAATTCCGTTAACTATCAAGGAGTTAATAGCGAGCGCAGCTCGCCAGCGCGCAGCGCCGGCGCGAAGCGAGCTCTACCGGCAAGGCGTGTGTGAATAGAAAATTCGGACTAGTTGCACATTCATTCAACGGATTTTTTTGGCGTCAGTAAATCGGACCAGTAATGCCTTGATTTAATCGTCCCAGTAATTCCCTGTAAATATGGTTTCCCATTTCACACTCTCACGAGAACAAGATAAAAGACATCATGCATTGTAAATAAAATAATTCCATTACATAATACTAACAGAGTTGTCGTTCCTTCGAGTGACGTCACAATGGATTTCTTGCACGTTGATCCCACAGAATTTTTCGGCGTCAGTAAATTTCGACCCACAATGCAATTTATCAATGTCGGACGATCTCACTAGACTTGATTCCTTCTCGCGAGAATCAAAGTAAAACTTTTGAGAAACAAATAAATTGTGTAATTTCAAGAATATCATGCTTTTTAAGTAAACAAAACAGTATATTTCACTTAGTTTTTTTTTCCAGGGTTTTTTCAAAGAGACAGACGACATTTGACCGACGTGAACTTTGACGTCACAATAAGGGGAAATTACTCTAAGTAGTTATTGTAAATCTGCTGAAATATAAATACCAAAATCTTCTCAAATCTTGCAAAGCTAACGAATGGGGACATCTTTTTTTTTTTTTTGTAAATAGGAAACAGTTGTAACTTGCTCTCATTTGGATGAATGCTCACATTTATTTAATTCACTATATATTTACAGTAATTAATTTCCGTTTTTTAAAAGGGGGCGCGGCAGCATCTTTCAAAAAATATCTACAAGCAAAATGAAAAAGAAATTATCAAAATCAGGGAAATTCTAATCCGGGGTGAGGAATGATGAGTGCGTAGTATGCATTTAGCTCTTTAACTGCTCAATGGTATCTTTATTTTCACATTTATTACATCCTTCCGGGGGGGGGGGGGTCCAAAACCGTTTTTCTTATATGATCAGCAATTTTCTTAATACGTAAATTAATTTTTTTTTAAACGGGGGGGGGGGGGGGCGGCTATATGATAAGTCATTTTTTATATGTAAGTTTAAGAAAAATGTCTGCTGCAAGAAAAGAGGAAATAAACTGCAATAAACATTATTTTAAAATCTTTATTATTCAACAACATTGTATCTGAGATAAATTCTATTTAAATAAATAAACAATCTTATTTTGCATTCAAATTCATTACGTTACGTTGATATTTTTATTGATTTATCATAATTCATTATTTAATCACATGGTGTGCTCGCCCCAACGGTCGCACCTTAAAACATATTATTGACGACGCGATGAAAACAGAGCGTACTG